>NC_056744.1:1537505610-1537725547 GCF_019279795.1 Protopterus annectens
CTAATATGGCTATTCTGCAAAGGGGCTACAACCTGGTTCCTTTCACATGTTGATAAACCACATTTATTTATTTATTTGTTCATTTGTTTATTTATTTATTTATTTGCAGTTGTTTTACCAGGATAGTCCAGTGGGCCTAGAAGAACCCATTTTCAATGGAGTCCTGGGGAGAAAAGCTCCAAAAACAAAACAATAATTACAATAAAATTACAATAGAAGCTTTTGTTATAGTAGGTACAAAAGTATTAGTATAAAATTGCATTTAAACATATAGTATCTAAAGGAAAAATGACAATCAAAGTTTAGGTTATACTAATTGCAGATAAAATATTTCATTTACAGAGACAACTTCTGAGATAAAAGTTTCAGCATTGTAAATCAAGAGTAGATTGTTTATGCATGGATCATTTCCTGCTAAAACCATGACCATGACTTTGGTATTAGCAGTAACTAGGGACCAAAGAAGATTCATTGAGTTGAATGCCTTGACCAGGGGAAGCATTTATTTGATATTTATGTGCATGCATCTCTTCTTGGTGTCCCACACGTCCTGGTCTTTTATCCCTCTTGAACTGCTCCACAAGCAAAATCCAAGGCATCTGTAGTGACTGACTGCTTTATAAGAGGGAGAGAGAAGAGGAAACTTGGATTTAAAGATATCTGTTGTCTACACAAAACCCAAGCACTGGGATTTGAGAAGAAAAAGTGTGCTTCTGCTGGGAACAAAGAGACTTCAGATACCTGTATCTTTTTCATGTGGAGCCTTGCCAGGGGAATCATGAGAATCATGAAAGCCATGAGACCTAAAATCCTGAGGTACTACATCACAGCAATCAAAGTTTGAGTGGAAAACCTAAGAAATAGATCTAGATATGTATCTATTCTCCCTGCAAAAGACAAGGTCCTTGAACTGATGTGTCATGTTGACATCCCAAGAATGTAACCCTGTGTGAAGGAGTCAAGAAAGACTTTTGAATGCTCTGTTGGAATGACAGATTATGTAAAGAGATCTGTCACCCAAGAAAGAGAGAGATAAAGATACCTGACACCTTGGAAAAGACTCTGCAAAGATAAGCAAGTCATCTAAATATGGAAATCTGTGAATACCTTGTAGCTGGCAATGAGCTATAACTGGAGCTAGACATTTTGTGAACATTTTTGGTGCAGTGGATAGTCCAAATGGTTAGGCAGAGAACTGATAATGTGATCCAGACACACAAAACCTAAAGAAATGTATGATGTCTGGATGAATAAGGTTGTGATAAAAAGCATCTTTTAAGTCTAGTGTTATCAAAAAATTGAAAGAGGAAGAATAAATAGATTGTGATGTGACATTATTTTGAATTTGGGCACTGTCGCAAACAGGTTTAGGAAAGAAAGATCCAGAACTGGTCTCCAAGCATTTTCTTTCTTTGGCACTAAGAACACCCTTGAATAAAAAACCCTCCCCACCTAAGAAGAAGGAAATGGTTCTATCACTCCTTGGGCATAGCATGTGAAAAAGAACTGGTTTAAATGAAAGAGTCTGACTTAGAGGAGGAGGAATGACCCCCTGTAAAGAAGGAATGTCCTCCCACTGCCATTTGTAAACTTGATGAATGAACTTCAGAACCCATTTGCCTGAAACTATCTGTTGCCAAACAGAAAAATAACTGAGATTAATTTCTGGAAGAAAAAAGGGCCCGGGGTAGAAGGGGGTCACAAGGTCCCTTGAATAGTCATTCAGACGAGGGATTGTTCTTCATTTTGAGAGGTTCGAATCTTCTTTTTGGAACACTCTTGACATTTCTTCTTAAACATCTGTTACCGGTGTCATGAAAGGAGATACTGCCAGCCCAGCTATCTGGAATTTTGTAAATAATTATGTCACTTGTGAATATCAACATGATTCATATGCTTGTGTTACAAATGTATTAGAACTGTATGTTATCTGTATATCAAACTGCTGGTACAGAAGTGTGTGTTGAACAGGGTTTGTGCACCCTACTGGAAAATAATAGAAATGTATATATGCTATTGTAACTGTTTAAATGTATATATTTCAACAGGGGAAACTGGAACACAGCAGGTTAACTTGCAAAACTTCAGAAAAATATTTATGTCTGGGCCACAAAAATATGTTATCTTCCAGTTTTGGTGCAGTAACAGACACAATGTCTATCACTAGAAGTTTTTTGTATTGTCCTGGAAGTGTTTATTGTTTTATGACTTCTAGGAACTGCCTTAGATCTAAGAAAAGTCCTTGTTTATGTATTTTCACAGGTAGATGCTAAATACTACCAGCTACATCCATGGGATAGAGTCAAATGACAAGAAGTGATGTCATCCTGCACACTATCCCAGCAGTGATATTTGAGATATTAATTTAAGAACGCTCTGAGAGAGACTGAGTATTCAGTATTTTGTCTTTGGCCTGAAAAGAAGATCCACTCAGCATGTCTGCCTTGCTTGCTTTGTAAGTAAGTCTAGGGAACAGTATAATTCTCTTAGATTCAGTCAGGAATATAGAGAAGTATAGTTTAGAGCTTTCCTTTATTTATTTGAGACTGTCCTGCAATATTATTATAAGTATTTGTAATTTTGAACTCTGATGTAACTGTGATTATATACTGAGTATTTTCTTGTTCTTTTATTACTTATTATTAAATATATTTAAACCTTTCATTGTGGCTGATATTTTTGAGACATATTTAAGTTCTGAGAGTACTTGCATATCTATTTGGTGACACTGTAGGCCACTCCTAATAGCCTTGCTCTTGGTCAAACTACCATTTGTATTAACAGTAACATTACACAGTAAAATTGGACACCCTTTGTTAAGGGCCTTAAAGTAGCAGATAAGGAGTCGCTGGTGGCAGCAAAATCTACCTTATAGTCTGGGCAGAAGGGGGCATAGCTAATAAACCTGTACCAACCTTTCACAGGTGTGTGTGTGTGTGTGTGTGTGTGTGTGTGTGTGTGTGTGTGTGTGTGTGTATAAATCAAGCCTCAAAGTGTGTGTGTGTGTGTGTGTGTGTGTGTGTGTGTGTGTGTGTGTGTGTGTGTGTGTGTGTGTGTGTGTGTGTGTGTGTGTGTGTGTGTGAGCTACTTGGGCAGGGACATGAAGCACTGGTTTGACAGAGAGGGTGCTGGAGGTCTTGGCTTGGCCACTCAGCTGAGATCTCAACTGGATAGCTGTGCCAGTGAGGAGTCTTATTGGGATCTGAAGAAAGAGGTTGAAAAAAGCCCCGGACCGATTGTGGTCTCTGTGTACTCTTGAGGGAAATTGTACTTAATGCAAAGAACTGCATCTGGAAATATTGTGTATGTACCTGTCATCCTCCCAGTGTACATCCCCCACTGGTGCTAGTGGTGAGGATTGAGGCTCCTTGATTATGGGTCCAGTGTAGGGTCATCACGACCGGTATTCTGCTGAGACTGTTTATTCTGCTTTTATCCAAAATTAGAAAAGAAGTTAGAGAATCCCTTAGAAAATTTGGAAATGGAAGTTTGAAAATCTTTGAGATTCCCTGGATCAGTTTACTGCTTTCATCACATTTTTTGATCACCTCTGTAGCAAAGGAATCAAAAACTAAATCTCTATCCAAGGGAAATTTTAAATCTCATTTTTAAAACCATCTGGGAGGTTCCGAGAATGCAGCCATATATAAACCTCCTCCAAATAGTATTAGTGGTCATAGCTCCAGAAGAAATGTCAACAGAATAATAAACATACTGTAAACAATGAGTAGTGATCTATGCAATAGAAAAAAACTAAATTAGTTAAAGCAGATTTTTCCTCCCAAGAAAAATCTGTAGATAAAACATTCCTCATACTTTCACAGTCAGAAGAAATTTTAAGCATATGAGCCTGAAAATTAAAAATTCTGAAAATTAAAGTTGCAGAAGTATGCACCCTTTTCTGATATTTATCAATAATGAATTCCTTATCAGAAAGAGTAGGACTGGAATTAACTAAGTGATTAGCAGAAGTGGGATCAACTAAGGCTATAGCTGCTGGGTCAGGTTTTGGAATATTTTATAAAAACTTAAAAGACTGAGGAACTTTACACATCCTATCTGCTTTTTTAGGGGCAGCTGTTTGGCTATCAGGAAAACTGCAGACAGTAACACACAGGAGGAATGGGTGTAGGTTCTGGAAATTTCTTCTGTAACAACTCATAATATTTTCTGAGGGGCTGTGAAACATCAGTGTTCTCTCATGGAAAACACTGGCACAGTCTGAGAGAAAGAGAGCCCCCCACATGGAGAATCAGAATGTGAGCTCTCCTCAGAGTCTGAATCAGAAAACTGAGGAGAATAAATGTTTCTGTCCCTTCACCTTCCTATTCAAAATCAAAATATTGAATCTCTTCAGGAGCAGAGATTTCTTTTACCAGAAACTGCTTAACAAGAAGGATCACTAGCCTGAATTAAACCCTGAGCCAGACCCAGTAAACTACTCCTGACTAAGGAAATTTGAAGAGGAGTACTCAAATGCTTAGTTTTCTGTTTCTTTTTGACAGGAAGAATGGTGATAGCCAATGGTGGCAGCAGCTTCCTTAAGGATGGGCACAGTATTATTACACAACTGGTAAGTCTTCTCTGTTGCCTCTCCCAGGACCAACAAGAGTAGTTCTCCCTCTCCCACTGAGGGAACCCCAATGACCACAGAGAATGTGGCTTACCCCTAATCCATAGTGGTTGAAAATGCTATGCCGGAGGGATCTGGGGTAAAAGATGAGTGCCTGAGGTGCAACAAATTGTGACAGCAGAGTAAACCAGATGCAACTATGGCAAATTATTAACCTGCTGGGGTGTCAAAGGCTGTTTGTTTACCTTTTTCTTTTTGTGGCTGGAAGAAGGACCAACAATGGAACAGGTAGTTTGTTCTATGGTCAAGATGAAAATGTCGCCCCCTTCCCAGGAAAGACAAGCAGTAACTGGAAAGTATTTAAAGGTCACTTTTTTCCCCCACAGAAAAACACACTAAAAAGCACTTTAAAATATTTTGCCAGCCCCCAAAACTTAAAAAAATGGAAAATGTTTTTCAGTTACTTTAAACAATTTTTAAACTCAAAGGAAAAAAGGTGTGCTCCAGTTTAAAAGTACAATGCAGTTTTGTGACAGTCCATTAAAACACAAAACTCATATTTTTAAAATAGCTTTCCTGAAGAGGAAAGTGATAAAACAAAAACAATATTTAGAAAATGGATTTTTTTCCCCAAAGGATATCTGCCCAGCAAAGGAACAGCACCAAGCCAACCATCAATCCTTGAAAGCCTAGAGGAGCATACTCTTCAGAGGCAGTAAAGCTCTGAAGGGTTTGGCACCCAAACTTGTCTTTTAATCAGCTCATCTTGAGCTGTGTGACAGCTTAGGCATGTGGAAGCTGCCCTGAAGCTTTGGAAGTTGGGTGGCTGTTATATCCTTGGCAGGATATAACACATACATCTAAGGTTAAGGCTCCACAACAATAACCAGTATGATAAACACTGATGGTGATCCTGACCCCTTATCAAAACCAGCTTCTGGTCTGAGAAATATAGTTTAAATGTAATGGTACTGGCTAAAACCCTTTATTTTAGAAACATAGCTAAAGATATAGAAAACCTACTGGTCAATAAATTTAGCTCTAACTTTACCCCTCTCTCCTCCATATGTTCATCAGGATATAGCTGAAACTGGCTTACATCCAGCTATCACACAAGGCCAAGTCCTTAATCTGCTATCAAAAGTGAAAAATACTACATCCATGTGTTTTGACAATATCTCTACCAACCATGGATCCATCTTAAATCGTATGAAGCATGACTTAACCATACCACTAAAAACATCATACAAGTTTTGTACCAAGCAAATAGAGCACAGCTACGTTCATTCTCCTGCATAAGGGAGGACCTTCCCTAAACCCAGGCAATTACAAACCAATAAGTCTGACCAACTTCACAAGCAAAGCCATGGAAAGACTTATCATGGAAGTAATCAATCAGGACACAGGGAACCTCCAAACACTGGACAAGTCTCAGTTTGGAATCTTCAAGGGCAGGTTAGGCTTACTCAATCTGGTGGATTTTTTTGCAAAGGTCACCAAAGCAATGGATGAAGGCACTGCATACCTTGACCTGGTCAAAGCTTTTAACACAATTCCCCACTCAGGCACAGAAGAAAAGCTAAATAAATTGAAAATAAACTCCTATGTCACTGACTTGATTGACAGCTGGCTCACAGGTAAGATGCAGATAATCAAAATAGGGGAGGTTACCTCCACAAAGAAGTAACCACCTGGTTCTGTGCTGGGACCTATCCTGTTTGGCGTCACCTTTTCTGAAGTATAACAAAAGTCTCTGGCTGACTAAATTTGCAGATTACTGCAAGCTGGGAGCAGTCATTGAATTTCCTAATAATTTAGCCATACTGAAAGAAAGTTTGTCGCAAATAAATAACTGGTACCAAATCATGGACTGAAACTAAATGCCAAAAAATGCATTATTGTATGCCTCGAGAAGTCATCTTTCCCAGGGAACTGCCACGTTGACAATATACCCTAAGAGTTGACCCAGTTGTTCAGATTTGGGAACTTATGTGGACAGTGACTTCATTTTTAACCAATATGTGTCTATTATTGCCAGTAAGTCCTCTTATATTGCACAGCTTATAAACAAAGGGATTGTGTCTAGATCTAGGGATGTCATTGTTCCCCTTTACTCAGCTCTCATTAGGTCAATCATTGAATATAATGCCTCCTTTGTCATCTGTCCAGACACATACAACTGGAACACCCACTTTACTAAAAGGATACTAGGCCTAAACAACATGTCTTACCTGGCCAACTCAAAACCATGTAACTATACATAGTATCCCACAGACTGTTAAGAGATAACCTGTGCCAGGTGCACAAGACTTCCTACAACCCATTATTGATGGATTTACTGCACATAAGCAAGTCAAATATCATCAGAAATACTCAGTCTAGGGATCTAAACCTCTTCTGCAACATCAACAGAATGGTTTGAATGGATGGGCATATCTGACAGGGGTTACTACTGCTGTAGAACAGACTCCCCATCCATATAAAACAAAGATCATTCCTGTCCATTTTCAAGCACAATAAGCTCTAGGAATGGGAAACAGAAAATTTACCCCAGGACTACCCCCTGTACTACTAATGGATGACGGCAGCTACTAAATGCTTTATCCCATACATGGATCTCCTCAAATTATCTCTGGTACAATCTCATTTATTCTCATTAGGGATAACATATAATTATCAGCTATGAGACGGGTAAGGTCAATCTATTATGAAATGTGATAGGTTATTTCAAACACAAAAAGGGAAACTGGCAGCTAGCCTGATACTTACCTATGAACTTATGAACCTATAGCTTTAATGGAAAGATCACAGCCCTAATGCTTTACCTGATAGATGCAATTTGAAAGGTATGATGGTTGCCTAATTCCTCTGAGAAACACAGTTTACAATGAATGGATTGTAATAGTTCTAGTCTTTTATTTGAGCTTAAAGGAAATGATAATAGTTCTAATGTTCTATCTGAGAAGCATAACTTAAAAAAGGATGCTGGTAACAGACCTTATCAAGAATGGCTAGTATAACTCCTTAACTGAGAGGCACAACTTAAAAGAAGACAAATGCAATTTAATAGGACTGACAGTGGTCATACTCATTTATTTATGAAATACAGTTTAAGAGGAATGCTTACAGTTATTAAGCCCTTGACAGAGACAGAGTTTAAAAGAAATGTTGTTGATAGTTACTCATCTGAGCAACACATGTTAAAAGGAAAGATTGTAGTACTGCATGCTTATTTGAGAGATACAAATTTAAAGAAACTGTGATGGTCTTAGTGTCTTATCCGAGACTCACTGTTTTATATAAAGAAGGATGCCTCTACTCACTTATTTCAGAGAAGTAATTGTAAAGTAAAGATAGGGACATAGCTCTTTATCTCAAAGGGAGAGTTTTAAAGGAAGGATGGTGGCCCTTCCTGCCTTATCTGAAAGGTATAGGTTAAAGGAGTGAAGGTAATCATAAACCCTTGTTTCAGCGGGACATTCACAATAAAATGATGGTTGGTCTAACCCCTTATCTAAGATGGACAGTCTGAAAGGAATTATGGTGATTCTAGCCCTTTAATGAAGAATAACAGTTTAAAAGAAGTAATGGTTGACTGAACTCTTACTAGAGTGTGTAGTTTAAAAAGAAAACCTGCTGTCCTTATGTCTTATGTGAACAACACAGTTTAGAAATAATGATGCTGCCCTAATTCTTTATTTAAGATGCAAATTTTAAATAAAGGGAATTCTGGCAGTCCTAAGCCCTTTCCTCAGAGATAAAGTTTAGTAGGACTGTTGCTGGTTCTAACCCTATTTAAGAGGGGAAGGTTAATAGGAATAAGGGTGGTCCTTCCCCATATTGCAAAGGCATGCATTAAAGGGAAGGTTAACGTTGTTAATTCCTTATATGATAAGCTTAGTTAAAAAAAAAAAAAAAGAAGAATTGTCGTTCCAACCCATTGCCTGGAGGGCAACATTTACAAAGAAAGATTTTATTTATTATTTTATTTCCAGTTTGATTACCGGGGAAGTCCACTCGGTCAGAGTAACCCATTTTTAGTGGAAGCCCGGGGAGAAAAGCTCCAAGATACATAATACAGATAATGTACAGAAATACACGGATGTCAGTCTTACATAATATGGAAACAGTTACAAGTAAGTACTTTGAAAATATGCATAATAAGCAGAAAAGCATTGAGTGTGGACTTATTGTTTATACATTTTCTTTAGTGTGCACACTCAGATATTAGGTGAGAAGATGTTTTATATAAATACTTTTAAGTAAAATGAGGATACATCATACATGCACAATTTCAGAAATGAAATTAGTAATGGAAAGCTATATACAATATTTACAATGTTAACCATAAGAAATAAGCAGCTAATAGAGAAAGGAGAGCAAAGAAAATACTTGTGGGAGCATAGCAGGAGGAGAGTTATTGAGGTTATCGATAGCTATTGTTATTGTACTCATAGTTATTGATAGCTAATGGAGAAGGGAGAGCTTAGAAAAAGCTTGTGGGAGCATAGCTGAAGGAGAGTTATTGAGGTTATTGATAGCTATTGTTATTGTATTGATAGTTATTGATAGCTAATGGAGAAAGGAGAGCAAAGAAAATGCTTGTGGGAGCATAGCTGAAGGAGAGTTATTGAGGTTATTGATAGCTATTGTTATTGTATTGATAGTTATTGATAGCTAATGGAGAAAGGAGAGCAAAGAAAATGCTTGTGGGAGCATAGCTGAAGGAGAGTTATTGAGGTTATCGATAGCTATTGTCATTATATTGATAGTTATTGATAGCTAATGGAGAAGGGAGAGCTTAGAAAATTCTCGTGAGAGCATAGCAGGAGGAAAGTCATTGAGGCCTTAGGAACCTGAGGGGGGAAACCCCCAGGAGCATAGCTGAAGGAGAGTTGTTGAGAGCTTAGGAACCAGAGTGGGAAAACCTCCCAGGGGAATGGACTAAGGAAGATTAGGTTGGATGGTGGCAATTGCATTTCCATTTTGTGGCCAGGTGTTTGGTAAGCTGAGTTTTGAAGTTTTCTAAGTTTGGGATGGTTCGTAGAGAGGGAGGAAGGGAATTCCATGGTGCTACTAACCTATTATTTATTTGAGAGGAACAATTTAACTGGAATACTGATTGCCCTGTTCCCTTATCTGAGAAGCAAAGGTTAAAAAGAATGGTTGTGGTATTCATAATCCCTTTTCTGAAAGGTATAAGTTAAAAGGAATGATGTTGGTCCTAATTCCTAATCAGAAACACGCAAACAAAAAAGGATGAAGGTGGATCTAAATCTTTACATAAAAGATATAGGTTAAATGGATTAAAAGGAATGATTCTGTTCCTAGCTCCTTATCTGAGTCAGAGCTTAAAAGAAATGCTTGAGATTCTAAACATTTATAAGGGACACTGATGAAAAAAAATGTTTCTGGTTCTAACACATTAGTTGAGATTCACATTTAAAAAGAATCCTGCTGATTGTTAACCCCTTATATAAGAGGTATGATTTTAAAGGAATGCTAAATGTCCTCAGACTTACATACAGATACATTTTAAAATATATAGTGGGTGCTCTAGCTCCTTCTCAGAGTTGCCCAGGCGAAAAGGAATGCTAGTCAAAAGTGGCATAGTTTAAGAGGAATTATGGTGGTTCTAATTGTGAGGTACTGCCAGCACAGCTCACTGGAATTTTGTAAATAATTATGTCATTTGTGAATATCAAACTAATTTATACAAGATGCTGGTGTTACAAATGTAATAGAACTGTATGTCATATGTATATCAAACTGCTTTGTACAGATGTTTGTGTTGAAAAGTAACCACAGTGTGCCTACTACAGGGGATAGAAATGTACATGCACTATTGTAATTGTTTAAATGTATACGTTTAACAGAGGAAACCGGAAAGTTAACGTCAGTCCAACAAACTTTAGAAAATATCTGAAATTAAATCACTTTATAGGCTAGGCCATAAAGTTATTATCTCATAGGTTTCAAGGCAGCTAGAGACACAAAGTCTGTACTAGGAAGCTTTCTGTATTGTATTTGGGGTGAACTAATTGCTACCTCTGAAAGCATGGAAGAATCCAATTATTTTATGACTTCCAGCATTTTCCAAGATCTGAGCAAAAGCCCTTGTGTGGGTATTTTTACAGGTAGGTGCCAAATACTGCCAGCTGTCAGCAATGGGGGTTTTGCCTGGGAACTAGAAGTCAGATGACAAGAAATTATGTCATCCTGCAAACTATCCCAGCACTAATATTTTAGATATTATTTTGAAATGTCCCTTGGTGAGACAGAGCATTCTGTCTTGGACCTGACAACAACAGAAGAACCATTCACCATATCTTCTGCCTTACTCTATTAGTAAGTTATTAGTATAGTAATTCTCTTTGATATAGTCAGGAATATAGCAAAGCTTAGTTTTAGATATTGTTTTTCTTTATTTATCTGAGCCTGTCCTACGATGTTATTTTAAATATTTCCTGTGTTTTGAACTTCAATGTCACTGTGAATATATATTTAGTATTGTCTTGCTCTTTTATTATTTATTATTAAATATATTTAAACCTTTCATTGTGGCTGAACTTTGGTAAAGATATTTAAGTTTTGAGAGTTCTTGCATAGTTATTTGGTGACACTGTGGGCCACTCCTAATAGCCTTGCTCTTGGTCAAACTACCACTTGTATTAATGGTAATATTACACAGTAAGATTGGACACTCTTTGTTAAGGGCCTTAAAGTAGCTGTTAAGGAGTGACTGGTAGCAGTGGTAACTATCTTATAGTCTGGGCAGAAGGGGGCATAGCTAGCATACCTGTGCCAGCCTTTTCCAGGTATGTGTGGATGTAAATCAAACCTCAAATAGTGTGCGTGTCAGCTACTTGGACAGGGACATGAAACACTGGTTAGACAAAGAGGGTGCTGGAGGTCTTGTCTTGGTCACTCAACTGAGATCTCAACTCTATAGCTGTGCCAGTGGGGAGTCTTATTGAGGATCTGGAGGAAGAGGGAGAAACCAGCCCAGGACTGACTGTGGTCTCTTTGTGCTCTTAAAGGAAATTGTATTTGATGCAGAGAGCTGCATCTGGAAATATTGTGTGTGTACCTGTTAACCTCTCAGTGAATGTTCACCGCAGGTACCAGTGGTGAGGATTGAGGCTCCTTAATTACTGGTATAGTGATGGGTCATCACACTAATCACTATCTGAGTAGGATACTTTTTGAAAAATAAAATGGTCTTAATGTCAGTTGATATGCAGAATTCAATCAAAAGGAATGTTGGTTTTGCTAAGTCCTATTCTGTCAGACACATTTTAAAAGAGTGAGGGTGGTCCTAATGCTTTTAACCAAACAGGCATAATGTCTAAGCGGCACAGCATGGACTGAATATCAGTGATCCTAAGCCCTTATCTTAGAGGCACATGTTAGAAATGATTGCGGTGATCCTAACATTTAATCTGAGATATACAGTTTGAAAGGATTTCAGTGGTCCAACCCTTTTATTTGAGAGGCACAGTTTAAAAGAAATTATGGGGAATCTCCACTCTAATATGTGATGGACCATTTGAAAGAAATGCCTGGGATCCTGACTCCACATGTGAGAGACAGAATACAAAATATTCTAATGTCTTATCTGACAGACACATTTTAAAATGGATTATGGGGCTTCCTAAACCTTTATCCAAGGGTCACCCTTTGAAACAAAGTGATGGCAATTCTAACTCTTTATCTTTGTACAGCTTATTGCTTTATAGCTATCATTAACCTATTGGTTGATCCAATCAGAAAAACTCAAAGCTGGACTGAGCTATCTACCCAGGTCCTTAAATGAATCTACATTTTGAATCACTCTGTACTGTATTAAATACTCATCTCTCAATCTATGTCTCCTAAATCTCATATGGTTATGATGGTGGTCATAACCCCTTATCTGTAAGATATAGTTTCATGGAATGATGGTGGTCCAGTGATATGATAGTGGTTCTAACACTTTTATCTGAGAGGCAGAGTTTTAAATAATTTCTGTTGGTCAAAAGACTTTATATTAAGTGTGTAGTTTAAAAGGAAAGTTAGTATTTCGATACCCCTTACATGAATGGTGCAGCTTACATAGAATGGCAATGCCCTTACTTCCTTATCTGAGAAATGCAGTTTAAAGATATCATGGTGGTACTTGACATATATCTGAAGGATGCAGTTTAAAGATATCATGGCGGTCCTAGACCTATATCTGAGAGATGCAGCTTAAAAATATCATGGTGGTCCTAGAATTATATCTGAGAGATGCAGTTTAAAGATATGATGGTGGTACTTGACATATATCTGAGAGATGCAGTTTAAAGATATCATGGTGGTCCTAGACTTATATCTGAGAGATGCAGCTTAAAAATATCATGGTGGTCCTAGAATTATATCTGAGAGATGCAGTTTAAAGATATGATGGTGGTACTTGACATATATCTGAGAGATGCAGTTTAAAGATATCACGGTGGACCTAGACATATATCTGAAGGATGCAGTTTAAAATGATTGCTGGTGATTCTAACCTTTTATTGCAGAAGAATAGTTTAAAATGAATCAAAATGGTCCTAGTCCTTAATCTGAAAGGCACAGTTTAAAAGTTGTGATGCTGACAATCTTCTTATGAGAGAAGTAGAGAATAAAAGGAAGGATAAAGATCTCAAGCTTTTACCTGTGATGCACTCCAGTCCTAACTCCTTATTTGAGAGGTAAAGTTTTAAAGGAATTATGCTAAATAAAATGAGCAGCTTTGTTAAAAAGAACTGCTGATGGTCTTAAATTCTTATCTCAGAGTGGTATTTTAAAACGAATGATGGTTGTCTTAACCCCTAATGTGAGAGATACAGTTTGAAATGAATGATTGTAATACCTATCCTCTTATCTGAGAAGCAGGGTTTAAAAGGACTGATGCTGCTACTAACACCTTATTTGAGAGGCAAATTTAAAAGTAAAAATTATAGCCCTAATCCTTCATCTGAGAGGGAGAGTTCAAAATGAATACTGGCAATCCTAATCCCTTACCACAGAGAGACAGTTTAAAAGGAATGCTGGTGATCCTAACCCCTTACCACAGAGAGACAGTTTAAAAGGAATGCTGGTGATCCTAACCCCTTACCACAGAGAGACAGTTTAAAAGGAATGCTGGTGATCCTAACCCCTTACCACAGAGAGACAGTTTAAAAGGAATGCTGGTGATCCTAACCCCTTACCACAGAGAGACAGTTTAAAAGGAATGCTCGTGATCCTAACCCCTTACCTCAGAGAGACAGTTTAAAAGGAATGCTGGTGATCCTAACCCCTTACCACAGAGAGACAGTTTAAAAGGAATGCTGGTGATCCTAACCCCTTACCACAGAGAGACAGTTTAAAAGGAATGCTGGTGATCCTAACCCTTACCACGGAGAGACAGTTTAAAAGGAATGCTGGTGATCCTAACCCCTTACCACAGAGAGACAGTTTAAAAGGAATGCTGGTGATCCTAACCCCTTACCACAGAGAGACAGTTTAAAAGGAATGCTGGTGATCCTAACCCCTTACCACAGAGAGACAGTTTAAAAGGAATGCTGGTGATCCTAACCCCTTACCACGGAGAGACAGTTTAAAAGGAATGCTGGTGATCCTAACCCCTTACCACAGAGAGACAGTTTAAAAGGAATGCTGGTGATCCTAACCCCTTACCACGGAGAGACAGTTTAAAAGGAATGTTGGTGATCCTAACCCCTTACCACGGAGAGACAGTTTAAAAGGAATGCTGGTGATCCTAACCGCTTGCCACAGAGAGACAGTTTAAAATGAATGCTGGTGATCCCAATCCCTTATTTCACAGGTGCAGTTTAAAAAGAATGTTGGTGGTCCTAACCCCTTACCACAGAGAGACAGTTTAAAAGGAATGCTGTTGATCCTAACCCCTTGCCACAGAGAGACAGTTTAAAAGGAATGCAGGTGATCCCAATCCCTTATTTCACAGGCACAGTTTAAAAATAATGTTGGTGGTCCTAACCCCTTACCACAGAGAGACAGTTTAAAAGGAATGCTGGTGATCCTAACCCCTTACCACAGAGAGACAGTTTAAAAGGAATGCTGGTGATCCCAATCCCTTATTTCACAGGCACAGTTTAAAAAAAATGTTGGTTGTCCTAACCACTTACCACAAGGAATGTTAGTGGTCCTAATCCTTTATCTCAAAAGCACAGTTTAACAGGAAAGATGGTGGTTCAAACCCATTACTTCAGAGACACAGATGTTTTTTTATGGAAGGGTGGTATCCTGCTATTCTCATTGTTAGTATTTGCAAAGAAATTAAAGTTACCAGGTTAAATTTCAGCTTACTTTGAGAAAACCTGACACTATTAATCAGACAAAGGCAAATGTAATGTTCAAGGGTTATGGTTATAAAAAAACATTACTGGGATGCAATGTTTGGTGCTTTTAATTTTCAAAGTAATTTTAGGTAAAGAACTGAATTTTGTGTACAAAAAAGAAAAAATATTAAAAACTGTATTGAGAGGGGTAATGACAAGTATATGGATGGTATGAAAAATGGATGCAAAATGTAGTGCCTGCAAAATGTGCAAATTTATTATGGACACCCCAACATTTCCATTGGGAAATTTTTTAATAAAGGAATGCTGAATGGAAAATTTGATTGTAAGAGAAGGAGAGCTGCATATGTTGCAATATGTTTTTCTTGCCCTGCATTTTATATAGGAAAGACAGAAAAAGCTGTAAGAAACAGAATTTATCAGCACACCTATGCATTTAAAAGGGCCAATATAAAAATGCATTAAGAAGACATGCAAGCATTTGTAAAGCTTGTAATCATTTTTTTTTTATTTTATTTTTTTTTGTGTGTTGGAAAAAATGTATAAATTTGTTCAAGGGGGCAACTGGGAATACACACTTAGAAGTTAGATAATTGCCCTGCCAAATTTTAAACGATGCAACAACATACCCAGGAATAAATGACAGAATTTCTATTTCAAGTCTACTCACTTTGAGGAGGGATAATCTATTATTAATATTTGAATAATAGAATGTGTTTTAATTTTTATGAATAAGAAATTTTTTTTAATTTTTTTTTTAATTTAGAAAGATTGTGAAAATCTATTTAAGGTAATAGAGTGCATTTAAATGTGTTTATAGCAATCAATAATGTAACTGGTCATTGAACATCATGTAATTGGGGTCAGAGGTTTTAAAACGATTTTGTTGCTCTTGTGTTGCATTCTGATGAAGTTCTGTATACCTGGAATGAAAGTGCTTAGTGCTCTATCAGCATTTTGTTCTGGTTACTATAGATATAATACATACTTATATGCATGGGGGGGGGGGTTCACTTTACATGCTCGATGTTTTAAAATGTCAAAATTCATATGACCGAGATCACATAAGCGACATTTTAAAACATCGAACCTGTAAAGCAGAGATCTCCATACAGCACTGGCTGGGTAATTTTCTCTTTTCCTTGCTGTAGTGCAATCTTGGAGTTGGTATATTTAAATAGTGGGGTGTGTGGGGGGAGTGCAGGGGGGCTTGCCCCCCTACAAAAATGTCCTAGAAATTTTTTTTGTTTTGTTTTTGTGTTTGTTTTACAGGTTCGATGTTTTAAAATGTCGATTATATGGTCTCAGCCATATGAATTTTGACGTTTTAAAACGTCGAGCATGTAAAGTGAATCCGTGGGGGGATCTATATTAGACCACTGATGGGAGTATCATCACAATCCAATTTACCGAGAATCCTGCCATTGAAAAATGACAATCAGTAGCACACAAATTATGCTTTTATTACAAGAAAACAAGCTTTCCTGTACACTCATATGCCACATTTCTAAATATACTAACTAAGGTCACACAACAGATGAAAGATGCACAAAACTTCCTTATCTGCACTGTTACCTGATCGCTCAAAATGATATATGCAACTTGACACATACACTGATGCATCAAAAAAGACTATTAACACAAAAAATATCCTAATTGTGTAGCAGAGTAAGGCCCGCTGTGTCCCCATACCAAACTCCACATCTCCAAATATTCTAACGTCAAGATCACAGAACATTATAGGGAAAGACTTTGTTTCCTTACCACCACTATTACTGAATCACTCTGAGTAACGTACTGCAGCTCTGATAAAATCGGTATTTGATGTAATATGATGGATTAATCTAGACTCAACTAAAGAATGATCAGTGGGCTAAAGACCCCCATAAATTTATATCTTTGTATTTGCTCCAGCAGCTGTTGCCTCCACCTTGCACTCATATCTTTCTTCTTTAACCAAAGATCTTAACTGCAAGTATCTATTTATCTGTCTGCCATTCTATCTATAAATACCTGTTGGTCTGCTACAACTGCTTGCATGCTACTGGCTTCTGACAGGCTTGGTTACTCTACTTGATCTAAAGGATAAGCCCCTAGCTCTCACTAGCCCAGCCTTACTTACTTACCCAGCCTTCCCATCACTCTGTACCTTTAAACTATATAGCTCTACTGGAATCCTAACTCTAATCCTAAAACTCTCACCCATTTCCTATTCCTAACTTGAGTCCTTGCTCACTAACCCTAGACGTCCCCTCCTTGAACCTAAAATCTGCTATCACTGTGTAAACCTAAAAGTCCATCCTCCTCCCTAAAATTAACCCCCTAAATACCCTTCCTGCACCTTAAGCCTAAAACTCCCCTGCTACTCCTTAACCCTAAACTTCCTTCCTGGTCCCTAACCCTTTAACTCTCCACCCACTCCATAAAATTAAACCCAACACCCAATCACTGCCTGAAACCCTATGCTACACTCCCGCTCCTTCTCACCCCCCCACCCACCATTGCTGCTACACATACCTTGCTCAAACTCGAATAATGTGTTATGGCAAGGTGAGACAGCTCCACTCTCTCTCTGCATGGTCTCTCACACCTTGTCCAAAATCATATTCTGGTTTGTACATGAGCAGAAGCCATTGCAAGCTACAGGGTACTTGAGTCCCTGGCTTTAAGACAGTAGTCTTTAAGTGTCTGGGAATTGGGGGCTTGTAGCGGACCCCATCTATTTACCTGTTAGAAGGTATGCATCTCCTTCACTATCTGTCATCTTTTGATCTTATTGATATGCAGTTTCTACCTGTCTGCCTCATTCTACATTATGTTTGTATAACTATCTAGCACCTGTCTGCTTAGATATTTGCAGTTTTAAGAAGTGTATCTCTCTCTCTCTCTCCCTGCCCGTCTGTCTGTCTCTCTTTCTACAGATAGATAGATAGACTATGATGTATGTGTGCCAGTCTGTCTTTTTACAATACTTGATTCATTCACATTGGCATCCAATCATATTAGAAGGGAACTATAAAACAGTAACAAGCAACAGCAGAAGTAAAACCATTAATATAAAAATACAGTTGTCATAAGAGAAATAGCTGACACGATTTTCATGTTAGCAATATGACTACTTGGTGTACGTCAATGAAACAACATGTTTTCATTAGAAAAGAAGCAAACAAGCTATATAAACCCATTGATTAGGTATGATAAAATAATGGGACCCACTTGGCATTTTAATTCTACTGCCCCTATATACATTCTGTTATTTCTGGTAATAGCTGTGCCTCATGTATTCAATACAGTAATTCCTCAACAACTGCTGTCTAAGCTTAGTAATCTAGGCATAGAAAACAAAATATGCAACTGGATCCTCGGCTTCCTGACTGAAAGGCCACAAATAGTTTGAGCTGGAAAAATCACTTAAACAGCATCACCTTAAACACCGGCATCCCACAAGGTTGTATACTCAGTCCACTTCTTTTCACAATTCTAACACATGACTGCACAGCTAAGCATCATTCAAACAAAATCATCAAATTTGCAGATGACACCACAGTAATCGACCTTATCAAGAAGGAAGATGAGGGAGCCTACATGGAGGAGGTGACCCAACTCGTTCATTGGTGCACTGACAACAACTTAGCACTAAATGTTGGGAAAACCAAGGAAATCATCATCGATTTTAGGAAAGTAAATAAGCCACACACCCCTATCATCATCAATGGTGCCACAGTGGAGAGAGTTAATAGCACCAGATTCCTAGGGATACATATCTCGCAAAACGTCAGTTGGGCCACAAACACTTCGTACCTTATAAAGAGAGCCCAACAGCGTCTCCACTTCCTTAGGAGACTTCTTAGAGCTAACCTCCCCCCACAGGTCCTGCTTACCTTCTACAGAGCCAAAGTTGAGAGCGTACTGACAAACAACATCATTGTCTGGTATGGAAATCACTCTCAAGCCAATCAGAAGGCACTGAATAAGATCATTAAACAAGCCACAAAAATCATTGGCTCCAACCTTCAGTCCCTGCAGGACATATATTCAAACAGATGCTATGGCAGAGTCCGAAAACTACTGAGGGATATACATCATCCGGCCTATGGACTGCTCAAACTCCTGCCAACAAGGAAGTGCTACAGAAGCATTAGATGCAGGACATCCAGATTCTGTAACAGCTTCTTCCCATGTGCTATCAGACTTCTGAACAACAAACCCATAGCCTATCCTGCTAAATGGGTAAACAGACATTATTTATGTGCAATATGTCATTGTATCTACATAGCTCACTTTACACTTTATACACTATTGTGTTTATTTTTAGTATCTTATTTTTGATTTCTATTTTAGTATTTTTAAATTATTAATCTTCCTTCTGTAAACTATAATTCTTATGGTACCAGCCAGATTATCGAAATTTTGTGCAGTAACATGCACTTTTTCCTTTGTGTTGATTTGTATGACAATAAAGTTTACTTTGACTCATGTAACTTACATATCTCGGTATTAATGAAAAGAACACCAAATCCAGAGACTGCAACTTCCAACCGGCAAAAAAACGACTCCAACTCTTAGATATTTTTAAGCGCTTTCATTCACTTTATTACCGTGAACTTCTTCAGAAAAAATACAAGTGAAACCATCTGTTCCTTTTATAGTGTTCAAGTAATACAGGAAATGATGTAACAAACTTAATGACTTTCAATAATTATAAATGTTTTTTTAAAAACACAAATAAATCTTATTTTGACTAATCCAAAATCTATATGTCAATATAAAATAATATAATATAAAAGTGATATATTATATATATGTTGTACTATCTGTACAATAAAAAACATTTTAGATTTATGACTTCATCTAACCCTGGTGCTTCATCTGCCCCAAACACCAACTGCCAAAAAGCCTCTCTACATTTTAAAATGTTGTTTAAATCTCCCAATAACAACCCTTTGTCCACACTATCCAAAACAAAAACTCATACTTTTTGAAGTCAGAACATGAAAGGGCATGTCTGGCCAAAGCATTATGTTTATCTTTCTTTCTTATGGCTAAAATGTGTTCATACACCCTATGTTTAAAAATTATTTTCGTCTTTCCTATGTAATAATTTTTACATGTGACACAGGTTGCCAAATACACCACTAACTCACTATTGCAATTGTAATACTTTTTGGCCCAAAAGGTTTGTTTTAAATGTTCTACTACTGCAAAGGAAGAATTACTCATATATCTACACTGCTTACAGTTAGTGCAACTAAAAGTTCCTTTTTTGTTTGAACAAATTCTATCTGGATTCTTGTTGTTACCTGTTCCTGATTCTAACATATACTTAATATCAGTGATTTTTTTATATGTAAACTTAGGTATGTGCCCTAAAATGGAAACCAAATCTTTATTTCCAAGAATAATCTTCCAATTATTTTCAATAATACATTTAATGCACCACATTTCTTTAACAATAGGTATTGGAAATGCTGTGAAAAATTCTTGGGTGTACTTTTCTTTGTTCTTATTACAAACTGGTGGTACACCTACTGCCAAATCATTTGAGATTAAAATGGGTTTGGCTACCCCTTTTCTTAAAAAGTTCACTTCACTTTCTATTTTTTCTACAAAACTTTGTCCGTACCCTCTATGAAGAAAAAGAGATCTCAAAAATAATAATTCCTCTTTGAAAATCTCATCATCTGAGGTGAGTCTACTTAATCTGATTATTTGACCCTTAATAACTCCTCTTTTCATGTGAAATGGGTGCATACTATCTTTGTGTAAATACTGGTTAGCAAAATATGGTTTCCTATATATTTTGCTCTTGAAACTTTTGGTGACATCAATACTTAATGTCAAATCCAAAAAAGTTATGTTTTTTCCAAATCCCCCAATCTTAAACAACAAAAAATCTGTTGTCTGATTTAGGTTATAAACAAATTCCACAAATTCTTCATACTCAACCTTCCATAAGAAAAACAAATCATCTATGTATCTATGGTACAGACACACTTTACTAAAATTTACATTTGATTTCAGGAATTTAATTTCCCAATTTGCCATGACAATATTAGCAAAAGATGGGGCCACCCTCGCCCCCATGGCTACTCCTGAAGTTTGTTTGTATATGGTGTTATTAAACTTGAAAAAATTGTTATCCAATATTAATTCCATTAGGGCACATAACGTGTTTACTTTTGTCCCTGAAAAATCTGTGAGTCCATTTAGGTATTCTCTCATGTATTATATTCCTTGTTCTTGGTCAATAGAAGTATATAAGTTCTTTACATCAAGTGTGCCAAAATGTAAGTCCTCATTAAAACTACTATAGTCCCTCAGTATTTCCAATAAATGCCATGAGTCCCTAATGTAAGATTCTGAACTCTGAACTACTAGATTCAACATGCTGTCTAACCAAATAAAAATGTTTTCTGTCTTTGATTGTTTTGCTGAAATGATCGGTCTAAAAGGTGGATTTCTTTAATTACTCTGAATCTTAGGAATGCCAAAAAATAAAGCTAATTTTGGATGTTCCTTAAACAAAAAGTCATACTCAACTTTATTCAATTCCCCTTGACAAAACATGTCAAACAAAACTGAGTCCAAATTTTTAAATTTTTGACACACTTGTTCATAGGTAACTTTTTTTGTATTTGATTTCATCTTGTAACAATTCATCTACTGATTTTGTGTAATCACAGGTGTTCATGATTACTATTTTACCCCCCTTGTCAGCCTTCATTATCCTTATATTAGAATTCATAATCAAAGATTTTAAGGCCATAAATTCTTCATTTGTCAGATTGTTTTCTACGTGAGGACTTTTCAACCTCCTAAATTCACTTTCACAAATTTTTTGAAAAACTTGTAGTGTGTTAAGTAGTGGCAGATCGAAAGTACTGGGGTTACTAAGTGTTATTCTGTCTGTCTGATTATAAGTTCCTATGTCATCCATGATATATTTTAGATCTAATTTTCTTAAAAATAATCTAAAATCTATGAGTAATTTGTCAAGGTTCATTCCACTTGTTGGAATGAAACTAAAACCTTTTTTCAAAACACTTTCAATCACAGGAGAAACAAAAAAATTAGACAAATTCAAAATTCCAACTTCATAAGTGTTAGTGATGGCAGTTCTCAATAAATCTACCACCTCCGTTTACTCTTCCCTCTGCCCTTCCCCTTGTACTGGGTAGAGTTGTACGACTTTGTAGTCTTTTTGTTCTGCACCTGAACTTTCTGAAAAGGGATTTTATTTTGATCAAGTGATGAAGCAACCCTTTCAGCATAGTTCTGACTAGTACTTATTGTACTGACTTCTGAACTAGTTGAAGGTACATCTGGAAAATCACCTGGAAGCACCTCTGCATTATTGGTGTTTCCCATAGATCTTGTTCCATTAGATGATGTCCCTGGTGAAACTATGTTATCCTGTGTACCATGATCTTTATTAGTCCTTGAAAGTACATTCGTTGATGGTGCAGAACTATCAAGTACAATATAAGCCTGATCGCTGTTATAAAAAAAATGTCCCTTCTTAATTTGGACTGCTTTCTTGAAATAATCGTTGCTTTATGATGATCTGCCTTTATTTCTACTCCATTATATAATTCAATAAATTTGTTGAAACTGGAGTACTTTTTAATACACTCATCTAAAGTTTTAACACTGTCTCTTATTTGACAGATCTCGTTGTTGTAATGCTCTACCAAAATTTTCATCATTGTTAGCCCAGTTTCGTTATACAGTTCAATCAGCTTTTTGCTTAACACATCACCTGGCATCACGCAATTCGGAAATTTAGCTGTCCTTAAACCTCTCGGTACTATTTTGCGTGATATGCATTCATTTAAATACTGTACTTCCAGGGTAAGACTCACATATTTAAGAACTAGTCTCTCCATATCAAAAATACTTATTTTGCAAATTAAAGTATCATCAGGAAAATTACTTACTGTGTTGCTAGCAAACACCTCCACAATGTCAGCGAAAGGATTTTCTGTCTCTCTGCAAAGATAATTCCAAACGTTACCCTCCGAAGGTAACTGTTGCTCGTTCAGTCCACCATTACGGTTCAGAACTGTTCATTCACTTCCGACGCTTGTGTCTTGACGTAACCCGTCATCTCTCTTTGGATTTAAAGTGCCCACAGCACATTCTTTGCATTGTGGAGGTGCCGGACACTGTAAGCCATCCTGAACAATTTTCTTGATTGTGTCCACTAGTTCTTGTCTGAAATTAGATAGATTTTGGGTTGTAACTCCACTATCCATTATGGGATAAGTAGACAAATTCAACAGAATCTCTTGGGAAGAGTCATCCGAAGCCATAGGTAGCTGTGAGTCTGGATAAACACTGTTGACGCACAGAAAACACTTGAAACTTTGTAATAATGAAAAGAACACCAAATCCAGAGACTGCAACTTCCAACAGGCAAAAAAACGACTCCAACTCTTAGATATTTTTAAGCGCTTTCATTCACTTTATTACCGTAAACTTCTTCAGAAAAAATACAAGTGAAACCACCTATTCCTTTTATAGTGTTCAAGTACCTGTCTGCCTCATTCTACATTATGTTTGTGTAACTATCTAGCACCTGTCTGCTTAGATATTTGCAGTTTTAAGAAGTGTATCTCTCTCTCCCTGCCCATCTGTCTGTCTCTCTTTCTACAGATAGATAGATAGATAGATAGATAGATAGATAGATAGATAGATAGATAGATAGATAGATAGACTATGATGTATGTGTGCCAGTCTGTCTTTTTACAATACTTGATTCATTGACATTGGCACCCAATCATATTCGAAGGGAACTATAAAACAGTAACAAACAACAGCAGAAGTAAAACCATTAATATAAAAATACAGTCATCATAAGAGAAATAGCTGACATGATTTTCATGTTAGCAATATGACTACTTGGTGTACGTCAATGAAACAATGTGTTTTCATTAGAAAAGAAGCAAACAAGCTATATAAACTCATTGATTAGGTATGATAAAATAATGGGACCCACTTGGCATTTTAATTCTACTGCCCCTATATACATTCTGTTATTTCTGGTAATAGCTGTGCCTCATGTATTCAATACAGTAATTCCTCAACAACTGCTGTCTAAGCTTAGTAATCTAGGCATAGAAAACAAAATATGTAACTGGATCCTCGGCTTCCTGACTGAAAGGCCACAAATAGTTCGAGCTGGAAAAATCACTTAAACAGCATCACCTTAAACACCGGCATCCCACAAGGTTGTGTACTCAGTCCACTTCTTTTCACAATTCTAACACATGACTGCACAGCTAAGCATCATTCAAACAAAATCATCAAATTTGCAGATGACACCACAGTAATCGGCCTTATCAAGAAGGAAGATGAGGGAGTCTACAGGGAGGAGGTGACCCAACTCGTTCATTGGTGCACTGACAACAACTTAGCACTAAATGTTGGGAAAACCAAGGAAATCATCATCGATTTTAGGAAAGTAAATAAGCCACACACTCCTATCATCATCTATAGTGCCACAGTGGAGAGAAAGCACCAGATTCCTAGGGATACATATCTCGCAAGACCTAAGTTGGGCCACAAACACTTCCTGCCTTATAAAGAGAGCCCAGCAACATCTCCACTTCCTTAGGAGACTTCTTAGAGCTAACCTCCCCCCACAGGTCATGCTTACCTTCTACAGAGCCAAAGTTGAGAGCGTACTGACAAACAACATCATTGTCTGGTATGGAAATCACTCTCAAGCCGATCAGAAGTCACTGAATAAGATCATTAAACAAGCCACAAAAATCATTGGCTCCAACCTTCAGTCCCTGCAGGACATATATTCAAACAGATGCTATGGCAGAGTCCGAAAACTACTGAGGGATATACATCATCCGGCCTATGGACTGCTCAAACTCCTGCCAACAAGGAAGCGCTACAGAAGCATTAGATGGAGGACATCCAGATTCCGTAACAGCTTCTTCCCATGTGCTATCAGACTTCTGAACAACAAACCCATAGCCTATCCTGCTAAATGGGTAAACAGACATTATTTATGTGCAATATGTCATTGTATCTACATAGCTCACTTTACACTTTATACTTTATTGTGTTTATTTTTAGTATCTTATTTTTGATTTCTATTTTAGTATTTTTAAATTATTAATCTTCCTTTTGTAAACTATAATTCTTATGTTACCAGCCAGATTATCGAAATTTTGTGCAGTAACATGCACTTTTTCCTTTGTGTTGATCTGTATGACAATAAAGTTTACTTTGACTTATGTAACTTACATATCTCGGTATGATTTACGTTGCAATGCACACACACACACACACACACACATATATATATATATATATATATATATATATATATATATATATATATATATATATTATATACATATATGTATATATATTATATATATTCTTTAATAACATAGATTCTTGTTACATGAACCTTCTCTTTCTAGAAAGACAGATTTAAGACTTGAATTAATAAATACTGAAATAACTGAATGGTTTGAGAGCTCCACATAGTGACATTTTGTCATTTCTTCTGTGCTATTTTTTACCAGTCTCCAGAACTGTACATTTTTATCTGTAGCTTCTCTGTACTTGATATTAAATTTCTAACGTCTTTATAAATTGTTTTCATAATCTGCAGTGCAATTTTGTGATGTGTTTATTTGACTGGGATGCCACTGCTAATAAAACTCTCTTCTTATGCTGTTCTAAGAGTTTACTCTCACTATACATGGTAAAACACTGATTTACGAGAGTGGATTCTGTACCAAACCTCAGATACATATAACCTCTGTTTTGTTCCACTTCAGCTTACAAAACCTTTTAGTACATCACTGATTGTACAGAAACGCATTAATTTTAGTTAACCATTTAGAATAGTTTGCTATGAAATAATATCACTAGCTGAGTTAATTTAATCTGTGCATATAAAAGGTTTTATTTTCTCCCAGTTGTTATTTTACAAGTGTAAATCAATTTCAAGTAATACTTCTGTATTTCATGTGTTCATTATAATAAATAATTCTAATGTTCTCAGTTTTTAAATACTTTCTGGGCAGCTGTTCCAATTATCCAGATCTCTCTAAATACAGAAGTCAGTTTCAAACTTAGGGCTACTTTTTCATATGCGCTGAAAGCATCTCTTAGGATAAGATATTTGTATGTCAGAGACTATCCAGATGGTGTCTAGGGAACAAACAGCTTTTTATCAAGTTCAGGGTTAAGGCACTTCTTTTGTCATCTCCTGAATGCAAGAATTAGCTGAAGAATGTGGGAAATGTAATGACACTGGAGGTCATGTGACCAGTTTCAAGCAGGTAACATATTTTTTTCTGAACTACACAAAGCCTCTGATCTGTCAAAAAAAAAAAACACAATTTTATGGAGAATAGACCAAACATATGAGGCAAAAATCTGGACATTTGAGGGGTATGATGTTGATAGATGCTGTTAAAAGATACTTTATAACACAAGCAAATCATGGAACAGAATCCATTGTTTATTGCAAGGATAGCTCTGTTCTATTACTCAATCATGTATTTACCTTTCACAAGGAGGGCAGAGCTTGCAAGTCTAGGGTAAAATTTAAGGGCACTCATTCAGTTGTCCAACCTGAGTTTGAAGGATGACACGATATCACATTGCTTGATATCCTTCAAATCTAGTTTGGCCAGCTAGATTAATGCCCTTAACTTTGGTCCTGGACTCACAAGCATTATTCTCCTTGTGAAAGGTAGTAGAGACTATGGGTTGGGTGCTGGCAAGGCATGCATGGTCTGGTCAAACATGACTGGTGCATCCCATGATCCTATAATCCAAAGAGCTAAGGATGCACACTGCTATTTTGTGAGTGACTACAAATAATAAACAGACTTTCTTTTAATCACATGTAACATATGGGGATGTTAAGGCTATTAAAACTATAGTCCATCTGTAGTTTTCTACCTGGGCTGCTGGAAAATTATAAAAAATGTTATCAAAATAATTTTTTCAGAAATTTATTTTATTTATTTTATTTTATTTTACATTTGTTGACCGGGCTAGTCTAAATGGATACATGCCCATTTTCAGTAGAGGCCCGGGGAGAAAAGCTTCACTTTTAAACTAGATAAAATCAAGACAATACAAAAAAGATACATGCAATATATAAAGTAAATAAGAATTTCTTCATCAACTTAAGTTATACAGAACTGAAAATATACAGATTTTGAGTACTGGGTTTAATAAGGTAAAATACAGTATTATGACCATGGGAAAGAGATAGATCATTCAATATTAGTATAATGGGTATGAATGTGCCTTTGAAATTATATAAAAAGGTTATGAAAGGTGTATAAAAAGGTTATGAAAGGTGTATAATACAGGGAAGTAGGAGAAATTATGGAGGACAGGGAAGTAGGAGAAATTATGGAGGATAAGTACATGAGGAAGTAATTATAGTCATAGTGAAAGAAATATATTGGTTTATGTACGAGGTGTGAAGATAAGAGTTCTCCGAGGAAGGAATATGGAGTAAGGACCATGCTCAGTTATAGCATGATGGGAATAAAATACTAGGACGGGGAAGAGTGATGAAATTGCTAATTACTTCAAAGTGGGTTAAGGAGGAGATACATAGAAAAGGTTATGGTGGGGAGGGGGGTTAGTCAGGGTTAGTACAAGGTCAAAGCCATTGTGTTTTTAAGTGAATTTTTAGTTGATTTTTAAAGAGAGGTAAATGATGAAAGAGATGTAAGTTTAGTGGGAAGTTTGTTCCAAATCTTCCCCACAGAATTAGAGAAAAGAGAATCACCTGCCTTGTTGTGGGAAATTATTAAAATGGTGCCTGTTTTCTATACTACGTTAGGTCCTCTGAAAAGCCTTTTCTTGTGGATGGTATTTGTTAAATAAAGCATTACATTTTATAAATACTTTTAGATTAAAATAGAGCATTTAAAAAAAGATGTTCATTTATTAGTACATAAAAAACATGCACGCCCACTTTATTCAGTACTATAGTTTTATGTACTTCATCGTTATTTGTTTAAATGATTGTTTTAGTCTATTTTGTTATCAAATTAATTTCCTAAAATGTTATTATTGGATTACATTCCTAAACTGCATGTCAGATAGTTTAGTGCAGAACATTAAGGCAATGAGCTTTTGTGAGACTGATTCTGTCACTAGGATTCTCTTACACCAAGTCATATAACCAGGCAGGGCACATCACCCCTAACAGGGGTGCTGATGCTAGTGACTGTTAAGTTTACCTAATTAACACATAATTAAATAAATAAATCCAATATAAAGCATCTATTTTTTTTTAATTCTAAGAGTTTAATGAGAACATCAGCATGCCTGGATGCAGGAAAACAAAAAATGGTACCTAGTCCTTTTAGCTGTGCATCTGGTACCACAGTCTTAATTCCTAATGAGTTGTTCCCTGACATTATTTATAAGAAGACCATTCCTGTTTTCACCCTGCCCTAGTTCGTCCCTCATGACAAAGGCTTTTCTTGGCAGTAGTAGTTTCCTTTGCCTCTACACTTCACTGCCGCATCCTTGCAAATAT
The DNA here is from genome assembly GCF_019279795.1 of Protopterus annectens. Taxonomy (NCBI): domain Eukaryota; kingdom Metazoa; phylum Chordata; order Ceratodontiformes; family Protopteridae; genus Protopterus; species Protopterus annectens. Next base: position 1,537,534,061 of record NC_056744.1, read on the forward strand.
TCCCAGCATGATCTTTGGTCTCCACAGTCACTGTGCTTCATCATAGGCACCCATCTTTGCAGAACAGCATAACCAGTGTGGAGAGAACGAATGCACTATTCCAGCATGCAAGCCTCTTGTCACTAGTCAGCTGGCTGATGCTCAGAATGTCATGAGAGGAAGTTGGTCGCCATCATACATAGATAGATAGATAGACAGCTATATACAGAGAGAGAGAGACACACACACACACACACACGTGTGTGTGTGTGTGTGTGTGTGTGTGTGTGTGTGTGTGTGTGTATATATATATATATATATATATATATATATATATATTACTTGATAATAAGAACATTGACAACCCAAATGTTGATAAGCGACTGCGCGTGTGTGAGGAAAATCCTTTCCGCATGCAAACAAAAAAATCCCCCCTGCATCTCAGTGTAGGGGCTGCACCCCCTCCATACCCCTTGATAATTATATATATACTAACTCCAAGACTGTATAATCCCTGGAGAAAGGGAATATTCCTCTACCCTGGAATCATTGATGTCACACAACCCTTGACCATTTACATATATTGACCATATGTGGTCAATTAAACAGATGTTAACCACCTAGTGCTTCAACCAAATGCCAGAGTCCTAGGTATGTGTGTATATATATATATATATATATATATATATATATATATATATATATATATATATATATATATATATATATATATATATATATATATATATGTATGTATTTTGCAAACATCAGAATCCAAGTAGCATTCAAAGAAGAATGCCCTGACCTGAGCCGGTGTATTTTGATTGTTTTTGTTCCTTTTATTAATGGAACTTCTTCAGAAAATAAAGTGCAACTTAGTTGCAGAGCTCTAAGTAGTTACAGTGACCACTGAAAAGGTTATAGTGACCAATAAAAATGTTAAACGCATTTATCCTGGGAGGATGGTAGAATGGTTGAGGTGTTTACCTAGCAGAATCAAGGTGCACAGTCTCACATGGGATAATTGGCTAGGCTTAAAATGGCCCACAAGGGCAATTAGTATAGTACTAACCTATATTATTTAACATAGTATTTACCAAGGTTGAACAATAGGTGGTGATGTTTGCTGATTAGGGGAAGTGTAGAAATAAAAAGTGTAAGACAAATACCAAAAGTGAGGTACAGGTGGTACTGTGTTGAGGGATGATAGAGGTAAAGTTATGTGTTTGAGATACAGGTGGAGTTAAAGGGGTAGATAAAGTGTGAAAATGTTTAGTATCTAAGTTTACCTTTATCTCTACCACCACTCAACACAGCACCACCTGTAGATCACCTTTGATATTTATCTTACACATTTTATTTCGACACTTCATTAATCAGCAAACAACTCCATCTATTTTTCAACCTTGGTAAATACTATGTTAAATAATATGGTTAACCTTTTTATTGTCACCATAACATTTTAGGGAATACTGTAACTATTTATAACTCTGCAACTAAACTGCACTTTATTTTCTGAAGAAGTTCTATTAATAAAAGGAATTAAAACATTCAAAATACACTGGTTTAATGTGTTCTTCTTTAGATACCACTCAGATTCTGATTTCTGCAGATTTGTTTCTGCTATATATATATATATATATATATATATATATATATATATATATATATATATCAATTGATAAATATAGATGTAAACTGCAAGAAAAACCTAGGTGAGCTAGAGTTTTCACTAGTGATACCTTAAACCTCCTCTAATGGAGACCCATGGGATATATGCAATTGACTGTTTAAGGATATCAAGTGCTACATGGCTTCTGAATGTTCATGACTTTTTTACTTGTCTTTATGGTTATGTTCAGACAAATAAGGCCAAACCCCACTAGCTGTGGGCATGCATGTTTCAACCTTTTTATTGACTTTATTAGCACAGCATAAGTGGATTGTCTTGGCTATACTTCAGAAACACAGGCTGGGTTTAAACTACAGATTATGTGACCTGCTGCTAACAGCAGCGTTAGTCTGTTTAATCTTTCTAAATGATTGTATAGCCATGAAGATGCTAACTTGTTACTCTGGCAGCAAACGGGCAGTAAAGTATTTCAGATGAATTCTGCTGACAGATAACTTTTATAAATAGTAGCATATCACATTTTCGAGTTATTCTCACATTCAGAAAGGTTCATTAAAAATATCAATTTCAGACTGATTGCAACAATTAGTAATAAGATAAGAATGGAAAATCATAAAGTAGAGGTTACAGGAAGAAGTGTGATTTATATAGGACTGACAACTTTAAGTATGGGTAAACAGAACTAGGTGTAAAGTAAATAGATACGTGCTGCTGGATAATAGGTGGTCATCCATAAAGGTAAGTAAAAAGGTATCTATGATCTATCAGTATTAGTGATAAAGAAGTTAAATAGATGTACAAATGAAAGTCATCATATTAAAAAGTTGTAACTCTGAGCATTTAAAAAGATCAGGAATTACAATTCCTTGGATAAGATATCTTATAGTTTTAGGTAAAGAGCACAACAAAAGATACAACCATTAAAGTGTGGCCATTCATTTTATAAATGTGCAGGGCAATAAGATGCAGACAGACTACATTGGGATTTCAGAAATGTTTTGGCAAAGTACTACTGTTTCCATCATATCTTAAATCTGCAGGGCAAAGGCAGGAGGAAATCACCATGTTTAGCAGTTCCAAGTGAGAGCAGGATTTAGGACAGTTTATAAAAGATAAAAAAAAAATAAAACAAATTGGTACAGAAGACTGCTATGTAATATCAGCTTTTCAAAAGAAAGACCCTTTCTTAGTAAACCATTTCTTGAAGAGTCTTTTGAATTTTGGACTCTCTGTAGATGATTATATGTATAAATTCTGGTAAATCTAAGTAAATTAAGAGAAAAGTGATGCTCTCTCCCTTCCCTGGGCAACTGATATCACTGTAGTTACTCATTCTGTATCCTTTCAACTCCTGGAATTTAGTAGCACCTGACTGCTTGTCTCATACTACTCTTTGGTTTAGCTTATAACAAAGTAATCCCTCAGAAGAGTAGTTTCTTTCACCGCTGTAGTCAACTAACACTATCTTGTGGGTATTCTTTCCAGGTTTTCCCAGCATGATACTTGTTCACTATTACAGGTGCCTCATTATAGTACCCATATATGCCAAAACAACATATGAACTGTGGACCTGAATGGGTGCTACTCTGTTCCATCATCCTTACACTCTTGGAACCTTTCACAGTCTCAGTGTTAATTCCTTTTGAGCAGTGACCTTTATGATGTTTTGGTGGGAAAAACAGCCACCTGGATCTCTACCACTTCTGCCTTATGATAAAGTAAGTTATCTCTTAACCAAGAGAGGTGTCTGGAGAAGAAGCAACACCTAATCCTTAAAAACATTTCATGGGAGCCTGCTGTTCTACAGCACCACTATTAGGAGATCAGTTCAAATGGAGAGGGAGGGAGGTGGTTTAGAAGGATGAGACACCAACTGTGACACTCCATTTCTTGGGTGGTGGAAATGAAAAAGGCCAGGAAGTTTGGATGCAAAAATAGATCTAGACAGAGTCAAAGAGGGAACCGTGTGGAGGAGAAGAGGGACAGTGTGGGTGAGAAACAGTTCTGGGGTAAATAGAATCATGTAACTCTCTGCTACATTCAGGGGTTGAGTAGAGAAGAATAGACCAGAACTAGGAGAAAGAAAGCAATTACTTAAGAAGTGGAAAATGACAGGAAGGAAATGGGAAAAGGTTACATCCAAAGGGGGAGGAGAAAAGGCGTCCTTAATGGGGAAACATCATAGCAGGATCAACAGATGGATAGGGGAAAAAACACTTCCAGAGAAGAACAGAACAAAACTAAGAGATCACTACTGTTTCATTTAGTGTTCAAATCTCAGGCCAGTATTTGTTTTCTGCAGGAAACACACATGCATAGAGATGACTGGAAAAAAGAAAACAATAAGAAATGGGTTAAAATGATAATTGCAGCCGGGGATTGCTCTAATTCAAGAGGTGTGGCAATTTTAGTCAAAAACAATTTCCTAAGTAATATTACAAACATAAATTATGACGCAGATGGTAGATGGTGTTATTTCTCTTCTTATTTTTCTAACATTGATAAACCACTCTTGTTTTTTTATTTATATAGTCCTTGTGACCACCAACATATTTTCTTTATTCAGATATGTAATATTCTTTCATCTTTCAAGGATCATTATATTATTATGGGTGGGGATTGGAATGCCATTATTAATCCTGATATCGATCGTACTAGTAGATCAATTTCATATAATCACCAAGCATCTATTGCCCTAGAAGAATTAATTTTAGACCTCAACCTTATAGATCCCATTACCCTCAATGTACATACTGACAGGAAAGATAGATATACATATTATTCTAAATGTTATAATGCATGGTCAAGACTAGATTTTTTTCTTGTTTCTGTTTTTCTTATGCATCAAAAAATTGAATACTTCATGGAGCCTAGATTTTTATCTGATCATTCAAGGATATCACTTAAGATTAGCTTTAATATAACGAGGCTATGCATATATACACAAAATAGATGGACATTTAACAACAACCTTCTCTTGAATAAGAATATCCATGTTATAATTACTGAGATTATACAAGAAATGTTTTCCAATCTTGATACATCAGACATTCCATATGATGTTCAATGGGCTGCTTGTAAGGTAAACCTTAGAGGAGAGTTAATTAGCAAGGCTTCTTATCTTAAGAAACAGTATAGAAATAAAGAATCCTCGTTAAAACTAAAAATCCAAACTTTAGAAAACCAGCACAGATTGAATCCTGATTCTTCTATATATCTACAAATTTGTGAATTCCAAAAGAACTTTTACTACTACACCAACATAATCTCTCTATAATAGAACAAAGGCTCTTAGCTAGTTATTCTGAATGGGCTCAAGTCCCCTCTAAAGTTCTCGCCAGAATAATTAAAAATAATCAGTCCTTACCTAGAATAGCACCCATACACTATAACAACAAGATATATAATGGACTTAGAAATTATGCATCTTTTCACTACCTTGTTTTCAGATGTATACTCTAAAGAGCCTGACCCTATGACTACACAGCATATTGAAAGTTTTATATCTTCCATTAAATTCCCACTACTGAATGATCAACAAAGGAAAACACTATCAGCCCCTTTGAGATCTCAAGAAATTTCAGAAGCCATTGACAAGATTAAAACTAATAAATCCCCAGGTCTGGATGGATTTACACCAGAATTTTATAAGACTCACAAGTCAATTCTTGTACCTTTTCTTCTTAAAGTTTTTAACTACATAAAAATAAATGGTATATCAGATTTACATTGGAATGTCTCAAAAACCATATTAATTCTAAAAAATAATAAAGACAAAACAGATCCTAATAATTATAGACCTATCTCCTTAATTAATATTGACATTAAAATTTTAGCCTCATTATTAGCTGAGAGATTGAAAAAAGTTCTAACATCATTAATTTCCCCAGATCAATCAGGCTTTATGTCCCACATGCATGTATGGGGCAATACTTTATCTCTAGATGCCTTTATACACTTCGCAAAAAAGATAGAAATCCTATATATGCACTGATCCTTGACGCTTCGAAAGCTTTTGACAGAGTAAATTGGGACTTTCTTTTTCGTACTGTCTTGCTTTAATATACCTAATACTTTTATTGATTTTTATTAAAGTTTTATAGAAGGATTCTTCCACCTTTCTTCATATCAATAGAAATGCCTCTAAGATTATAAAAATCACTAATGGTACGAGACAGGGATGCCCATTATCTCCTTTTCTTTTTAATCTATACTTAGAGCCAATGTTATTATATATAACACAAAACACTTTTCACAAGATTCCCAAAATATTTAAATACTGAGGTGCCCTTTTCTGCATTTGCGGATGACTTGGTGATATACCTCCAAACACCTAGTACAGACCTTGTGAAAATAATCAATATTATTAATAAATTTTCACAGGCCTCTGATTATCAGGTGAATTCTCATAAAACTTTCATCTTTCCTATAAATCCATCTGCCCATAAACCTCACATATTTTCAGATTCCCCTTTTTCTTTCACCTATGCAATTAAATACCTAGGTACTCAAATTGAGCATAATGGTCTTTCTACATTTCAAAATAATATTCACAGAGTATGGTCATTAATAGTTTTAGATTTACATAGACGGAATTACTTAATATATCACTCTTATCCAAAGCAGCGATAGTCAAAATGAATATACTCCTAGACTCCTATTTCAATTTAATGCCATAGACCAGATTATTCCTAAATCTTTCTTTACAAAAGTCAATAAGGAATTAGCTAGATTTATCTGGTCTCCTAAGTCAGTCAGAATATCATATCTTAAATTAACGTGTCCTAAAATAAAGGAGGCCTAGGTCTTCCGAACTTTTACATGTATTATTTAATTATTTCAGCTAACAAACTACTCACCATTGTGAACTTGAAAACTGATAGGTATAGGTAGTACCCCATTTGGACCAAATTATGGCATCAATACATTTCAAGTAAAAATATTAACCCGATTGCTCTTCCTTTCCTTTCTAAGGAAGCTGCTAACATTCTGAAAATTTCCAAACCCTTAAAACAAAAGATCAATTATTTTCAAGAATTAATAAAACTCATTAATCTAGATAGCATTTTTCAACTAACACAACCTTTACACTTAAATCCTAATATCCAGTTTAATAATGTACCTTTTAATCTTTCTAAATTTCCACTTATTCAAAGTTTCACTGTGTGGGACTTGCTACAATATAACGATTTATCTCTCACTAACCTACGCATAAAGCTGAAAGCAAATATTAATTACATTACTATACTACGTCAATTGAGAGATAGCATCATTGTGAAATTTGCTCACATTAAAGTAAGTATAAATGATTTTACAAATCTTACCACTGTTATACAAGCTCTAACATTACCACAGAAGATGTTATCTAAATCTTATAATCTGGTTAATCAGATAATACATAATAATACTTGTCTATTTTCTGATTATTGGGATAAACAGAATGTCCATTTGTCCTTAACTCAGAAACTTTCAGCCATCAAGGATACTTTAGACTATTCTCCATTCAATAAGCTTTTTTATACCCAGTTAATGATATTTAATAATGCATATCATACTCCTTCCAAACTTAACAAGTTTGACTCCAGAATTCCCTCCTCATGTTCTTGCTGTTCTTCTTTTAATGCTGATCTCTTACATATTTTGTGGTCCTGTCAGCACTCACATAAACTTTGGACCTCCCTTAAAGTCAGATTACAAAAAATGGGATACCAAAAATCCACACTATCCTGGGAATTAGTGATTCTTCCTATTCCTATTATTCATCTATCAAAATTTGATACACATGTGTTCGTTTATATTTGTTCACTCATTAAGTTTTATATTACTAAAAATTGGTTAGACCGCACCAAACTAAATTGGAATAACTTTAGAACCTTAGCCTACTCTTATATTTCAGCTCAGAAATTACTGGTGAAGAGTCCAAAGAAGTTAGCTCTTAACAATAAAGTCTTAGAAAAGGTATTACACATCTTGGATAGTGTTTAATAATCTCTGTCATTTTTTTTATAGTTTTATTAACCTAGCTCTCTCTCACTTACATTTACATGCATACTCCTTTTTATACAGGCTTATATACTTTGTTACCTCTGGTTTAACATATTCATACTATGTATATAGTTATGTTATAGTTGTCCTGTTTGGAGTTCTTGCATTTACATTGTTATAGTCTTGCATTTATACTTGAACTCCCATGCTCTTATATCCAATGTTCATTTTGGTTATTGTGTTCTTGTTGTATTGTAAATATGCATATATTAATAATTCAATAAAAAGTTTTTTGAAAAAAAAAAAAAAAAAAAAAGCTCAGTGCCAAAAAGTACAGTGTCATCTCCTTTGGTAAAAACTCTGTACCCATGAACTACCACATAGGCAGCGATCTACTTAACACCGAATGTGTGATAAGAGACCTTGGGACCCAGGTGGACAGTAGTCTCTCCTTTGATAGTCACATCGCCACAGTAGTCAGGAAATCCTTCTACGTGGCACACCTCATCATAAAAGGGTTCTCATCAAGGATAAAAGAGGTCATTATTCCCCTCTACTCGACGCTCATTAGACCCATTATAGAGTACAACACCCCTTTTGGAATGTACTTCACAAGACATCTGCAGCAGCTGGAAAGGTCACAGAAGTACCTCACAAAGAGGATTACTGTCCTCAAACAAATGTCCCTACACTGACCGCCTCAAAAAACTCCAGCTTTACTCCGTAGCATATCACCTACTCTGAGGTGATCTCTGCCTAACATATAAAGCTGTGTCAAACCCAGAGCTGTTGGACATGCTACACCTAAAGAAATCCCAATCCCTCTGAGCTACATGCTCTAGGGACCTAAACCTTGTCACCACAATAAACAGGACATGCTGGAGGGATAGATTCCTGTCCCAGAGACTTCCCATACTCTGGAACAGGCTACCCATCTATGTCGAGCAAAGTTCTTCATTAGCACTCTTCAAGAAAAATCTTGATGAGTGGATGGAAAATAGGAAATACACCCCGGGGATCATTTCTGTGTATCTACTCAACAGTGGCACAGGAAAATAACCTTGTTGGCTAGGCTTACGTATGCCCTTGGGCCGATAGCCTAGTACCTACCTATGAACCTATGAACCTATACACTTGTAAATGCATAGGAATAGCACACTGTAGGAATGTCATGATTCTGTGTACTATATCATAAATTGTCCTTACCTTTACAATCTGTAGCCTTTTCAGATATATATATATATATATATATATATATATATATATATATATACTTTTTGTATGATTAGCTGTACTTCGCCAAAATTACCTTATTCAGGCATAGCTTGTAAAGATTACATAATATGCATACTGTATGACTGTGCAATCATGTATGGAAATAAAATTCTTAGCCTCCCTCCACCTTCCTATTGCAGTGAATAATGCTGTCTCTTCAATGAAACGTTCGTCTAAATACAAAAATGAACTCATAAGAAGTTGTATATATCCTGTATCTTAATAATGTTCATTTCTGCACTTTAGAACTGCATGAGCCTTGTTCTGGTGCATTGTGTTTTATGTAATTTTTCTGTGTAATAAATGTATCTATCAATGACTTGGAACCCTGATATGAGCTTTTTACAAGAGTGAGTACCACTGAGAACCTATGGGACTTCAGTTCTATAACTGGAGATGGAGAAAATTTCTTCTTACAATATTTATTCATTGACTGATTTATTAGCTTGCATTTGTTTACTGAAATAGTCCAACAGACACAAGAAGTAACCCTTTTCAGGGAATACCCAGGGAGAAAAGATCCAGTACATATAACTGACAAGCATAGTTTCAAAACATTATAAACAGGATTTTTGTAGATATAAATAAATAAATAAATACATACATACATACATACATACATACATACATGCCTAGTAGGATCATAAAGAATATGGATATACATTAAATGACATGCAAATAACATAGTTTCAAAATGTTACATACAAAGTTACAGTAGGGGAAATAAATAACAAGCATAGTTTCAAAACACTATATACAAAGTTACAGTAGGGATCATAAGTACAAAGATACATATTACATGACATACAAATAAGCATAGTTTCAAAACTCTATATACAAAGTTACAGCAGGGATCATAAGCACAAGGGTGCACATGACATATTAATTTTGCATGCAAACCATAATAGACATGATCAAGTACAGACAAAAGTGTCATTAACATATTCTGTGCATTAGTTGTGAGAATACAGCTTCTGAGGTTAGCCATCGCAGTTTGTGGTGGGATTTACAGAACAATGTGTCATTAACATACTTTGTGCATTAGATGGGACAGTACATCTTCTGGGGGTAGCCATCCCTGTTTGTGGTGGGATTTACAGCACTGGTATGCAGGTGAATGACTCATCCCTTCAAAACTAAGTTAATTCTATCAGTCCTGGGGTGGGAGAAGCTAAGAAAATAATGACATTACTACATCAGGCACAATCATTGTCACTTATTTAGGTTACTGTAACTGCAACTGTTACCACACTGGATAAGAGTGAAAGAGAATGTAGTTTGACATCCTAAATCTTGGGAGATAGCATCTTTAGTTAGATTATGTTGACAATGAATGTCTTTCTATGCATATCAGATGCATGAAGTTAGTTGTTTTGATCACAACAATACATCATGTCTTAATAATTCTAACAGTGGGAGTATTGCCACTGTGTTTTTTGCAGGATGATTTATTGATGCATACCTTACATTTATGTTCTACTGCAATCATCTTTTACTTCAGATAACTACCTACAAGTTAATCCCAAAACATGCCAAGAAGAAGAGACTCTAGGGTCCAACAGTAAAAATGTTTACCATAAAGAAATATACAAGTGATATGTTTCTAAAACTGAAATCAGTTTACCAGATGCATTCAGGGAATACCTTTCAGTATATTAACAGCTCCTGAAAAGCATTCAGTCTGTAATCTTCCTTATTAAAATTGTTAATATCTGTGTACATTTCTTCCCAGTTTGTATGTTTGTCTGATATAAGACATTTTTATGTGTAGTATATTTATAATCAGTTTATATTCTAGTGATGACACTGTGAGCAAAGTTGCCCACTTACACACATACCTGGACTTCTTATAGATCAGGATATGACCTTGTAATCCAGTAGTAGTCAGCTGTCTTAAAACACAGACAAATTGGTAAACCTTAAGTGTGCAAAGCTTGCCCTTAACTGGACTTCTCTACAGGGGACTAGCCTCCCTAAAGAGTGGTTGCCATAAGAATGCCCATGCTGAAGGCTACTGACAGTAGGACTGTAAAGTGTGGTCCACAAAGAAAAGATGAGGCAGACAGGTGTGATATTCTAACTTCAGTGAACTGCATCCCCCTCATACGTTGAAGCTCTCCTGAGGTTTACTCATAAACTCCTACATGATTAGTTCCATGAGCAGCTAGTAGGCATTTTTCTTACTACAATCCCACCTAACTACAGCAGTTTGCAGAAATACAGTGAATGTGCCACCTTCACCATTTCCAAGACAGATGGGTTGATAGAGCTGACATTGGAATTGTTTTTCCTCCAAATTAGTTGATCCTTCCTTTGCAAAATTCAAACCCTTATATAAACAGTACCACAAGGACTCATGTCACTGTGCCTGTTGTCACACAAAATGATGAATTAATTTGCTCAAGGGCTGACAGTTTCATGTTATGAAGACCTGGTAAAATCTCTTTTCATATAATCCATGTTGCTCATTTATTGATTCTTGCTTACAAACTGGTGTCTTATTTTTTCCCATCATAAAAAGCATAGGGGCCAGGACCCAAAATGGTCATGTTTTTCTGCAGTGGTCTCTAACTAGAAACAGAGGATGGCTGTCAAAGTGGGACTTTCAGTAAAATCGGTAAGCAGGAGAGTGTCACTAACGTCAGCAAAAGGACAGTTCTGTATAGCACATTTTTGTCTGATTTCATACTCAGTCTAGAAAACAAGATACATTTATATACTGATGACACAAAGACTAGTGCAGTAATAGGAGATGTAATGATCCAGTCTTTAGAGACTTTTGCAGTGTATGTCATTATGAGAGGGCTGGTGCTGGCTGGGATTTAATGTAAAACACCTGTAAGGTTATGCACATTGAAGGGGAAACACAGAGAAACCACACAGTCTTGGTGGGATGGTCTTAAGCAGAAGAGAGCAGAAAAAGGATATAGTGGTATGACTCACCCCAACCTGAATCATGATATGGAATGTGGAAAGCCAGTGGCAAAGATGGGCAAGATGCCAGAGTGCATAGTGCAAGGAGTATAGTCAAGAGATGGTGAGGCCAGTCCTCCCTTGTACAGGGTACTAGTATCACCACATTTGAAATACTGAGCACAGTTCTGGAAGACAGTCAGGTGATGAGGAATCAGCTTGGCAGAAGGTAGTGGTGTAAAATTATCCAAAATGGTGATGACTGTGGAGGGAATGAGGTATGAGTAGAAATTTATTAAAGTTATTAAAGTTAGGCACTGTTACACTTTAAGTCTTGAATATGCACACTCTTATTCAGAAATAGCAACTTTAATTTACAGAACAAAAACAGACTTTACTTTTACTAGGAAAATACTTTAATGTAGAATAACAACATAAATAAAATGTGCAATAAAGTAAAAGTCCAATTAATTTGCCGCAGTTGCAGCAGCAGTTCAACACAAGCGCAAAATGTTTTCTTTAAAGCTCTCCAAACAGCACCTTTTAAAGAAACCAGAAAAACAAAACTCTCTTGCACAAGCAGGCTTTTCCTGGAAACAAAGTTCCACAAGAAAACATTAATCTAAACAGTCAGTATTAATCCAAATATAGGACTTAAAGTTTCTCACTGCACTTGACATAATAAATAAGTCTGTTATCAGAATTCCTCTGGAATGACACAGGTAACCTTCAGGTTCTCCACTAGTAGTACTTCTACTGGCAAAAGACCGACCTCCTGCTGGACACATCTTTTTGAGTCAATTGTCCAGGTTTGGACAGTCTCTTCACCTCAAACAGTTCTACAAATATGTGTCCCAGACTCCTAGGAACTTCCCAACAACTTCTGCAATATTTAACCTGATCTTACTTAAATGGAAGCAATTTAACATTAATTATCCCTCCTGGAAAGTCAGCCATGCTGATGTAAAAGAACCCACTCCCATTACTTTGCTTTGTCTTTTGCCATACAATACCCGTCTTATTGCTTTTTTTGCAATCTATGTTCTACCCATGTGTTCAAAACTAATGAAATAGCACAAGTCATACTATTTCAGCCCTGTTTGCCTTGCTTGCTGGACAACCACTCACAGAAAATGCCACCTGGGTAACAGCATGTATACATCAGTAGATAGAAGAGAAAGTGGACCCATGATTTAAATATATTGCTTTGTTCACAGCAAGCAAGAAATCTAGAGAAGAAATTCAAGAGGCAGTGAAAGGACAAATGGGTGTTACTTAGAAGGGAGAGTTGAGAGTTTCAGCATGGACTTGACAAAATATTACTTCACTGAAATGGTGGTTGAGCCATGAACTGTAGTTTCTGAAGCAGTGATACCAGTACCAATTACCACAGTGGTTCAAAGTTGTTTTGAACAGAGCAAAAAAAAAATGGAGGTGTGATAGGACAGAAATGTCAATGCTGACTGCAACCCTATTAACATATACAACAGCAGCTCTTAAACAGACAGGGCTTTTGTAGTCATCAGCATTGAGTTTTGCTTCAAGAGTTCAGGAGGAACAAGGACAACATATGGATCATTGTCCTTGAATGAGGATCAGTTGAGGAAAAGATTAAGCAGACAGCTCATCACGATGATGTTCAAAATAACAAGAGTGTGGAACCAAGACACAGTAAGAAAGTATTGGAGAGAATACAGGGATGTGAATGCTGGCATGGGCAGATGAAGGGAAAAGAAAAGAAATGGGTTAGTTGCACAAGGAATCTGTCCTGGGGAACTCCGGAATAGACTGGAAGTTAGGAAACTTAAATGTCAGATAAGAGAGCTTAAACAGTTAAGGATGGGCTAGTATGAAAGCCTCATATGAGGGTAATATTGGCAGATTATGTGAGGGGATTAACATGAGAAAGGAAAGATCAAAGACAAGGGACATAGGAGTACCAAGAAGGGGTCAGAAAGGGATTCCAAAAGGATATAACTAAGTGGAATGTTAGTAAGAATGGGGGGGGGGTAGAAGGGAAGATTTAGAAACAGGAAATTAGAGCTAAAGAGGAAACTTAGGAAAGGTCACAGTGCATGCAGATGAGGAAACTGATGAGGGTGATGCAAAGGAGAAAGCACCAAAATTAGGCATAGAGGAAACTATAAAAGCTATAACATTGGGCAGAAAGACAATGGTCTGATGGATCAGGGCAAGGTAAGCAGCGCCTTGCTGTTACTGCAGCATGATGCACTAGTGTGAGGTGCACTCCAGGAAGGAAGCAGAGTACAGGTAACCTGAGAGTGAAGGAGCAATGAACAGAGAAAACTAAAGGTGATGGTGAACATTACAACAGAGAGAGAATCAGACTGGGACAACAGATGAAAGGAGAAGGCTTCTGTTAGTTAAGGTTGTTTGTGGGTGTTCCACAAAAAGGGTGGTCCAGGCAGTCATAAGTTCATAGGTTCATAGGTAAGTATTAGGCTAGCTGCCCTAGCCAGTTTCCCTATTTATACTTGAAATAGCTTATCCCATTTGATGTTTGATTGGCCTTACCTCTCCCATGGTCAATAATTTTATATTATCCCTTATCCCTAGTGAGAATAAATGGGATCATGCCATAGATAACTTGATGGAACCCATGCATGGGATAAAGCATTTAGGAGCTGCCCATTAGTAGTACAGGGAACAGTCCTGGGGTAAATTTTCTGTTTCCCATCAATAGATCTAAGTTGAATTTGAATATTGACAAGTATGAACTTTGTTTTATGTGGATGGGGAATCTGTTCCAGAGCAGCAGTATCTTCTGTGAGATATACCTGTCCCTCCAAACCATTCTGCTGATGTTGCAGAAGAGGTTTGGATCCCTGGACTGAGTATTTTCAATGCTATTTGACTTGCTGATATGAATTAAATCCATCAGTAAAGAGATGGAAAATGCCTTGTATGCTGGATACAGCTGACCTCTTAGCAGCCTGTATAGTGACAGTGCTTTGAGTCAGTCCATGTAGGACATGTTGTTTAGGCCTTGTATCCTTTTAGTTAAGTATCTCTGTGGGAGTTCCAGTTGTTGCATGTGTCCAAACAGATACTTGCCAAAGAGGACATTGTATTAAATGACTGGCCTAATGATTGTTGAGCAAAGGAGAACAGTGGCATCCCTAAATCTTGACCCAATCTTTTTGTTTATTAGCTGTGCAATATAGGACTTTCTTACAACAATGGATGCATGTTGGTTAAAAGTGATGAATGGCATGCAGCAGCACCCATACTTTATGAGTTGTAGGGATGCAAATAGCCTTCCTGGTGGTAAGCAGGACAGGTTAGCATAAGAACATTGGGTGTGCAAGGGCATTTTTAGTTCTGTTAATTGCAATAGCTCCTAGTGTAGACAGGAAGGACAGGATCAAAGTGTACATCTGTTGGTTCAGAGAATTAAATAGAGGAGTTATGTGTGGATGTGGGAATGAGGGAGAAAGCACAACACAGAGAGATGCTCTATTCCTGGGATAAAGACTGCCCTTTAGCCAAGAAAGAACAGGCATATGCAAAACCAAGAACTCAAACAAATGACACTGCTCAGATACAAGCAATATGTTGAACTTGATTAAGTGATTTGGTCTCAGATAAATATGAGACTTCATCAGAATATCATACACTAATTGAAGAAACAATTGTCATGTTAAACTTGCTATAGCTTTTATATTGGAAAGATCAGAATATCATACACTAATCGAAGAAACAATGGTCATGTTAAAATTGCTATAGCTTTTATATTGGGAAGATATCTAGATGTTTTAAGGATAGAATTTACAAACATGTTTACTATATAAATAGATCAAATACTAATAATGCTTTAGCGAAGCATATGTTGGAATTTCCAGGACATAAGTTTTCATTTTTTGGCATTGAGAAATTCTTGCAAATCCTAGAAGGGGTGCTCCCGATTTATGGTTGGAATATCAGGACCTCTGCTGGCAAATAAAAACTACGACAATGGTAGCTCCTGGTTTAAATGGCACTATATCTACTAACTGTATTTTAAAACTTAAATCTATTGGATATTTATGAATACATATACACATATTTATTATGGGATTAGTGTATGAGGTTAGTGATTATATTTTTATTTTTTGTTTTATATTAATTGCATGAGTTTATGTAATTGGGATTTGATTGTTTCTATGACTATGGCTTAGGTTGCAAGCTTTGATTGGTTAAGAAGCATCATGTGACAGGGAATAAGCTTTTAAATTGTTTCCTGGATTAGTGTGGATATTCTGATGAAGTCTTCTATTTATTTGAGATGAAAATGCTTAATAAAGTTCAATGTATTACTTGCACCTGTGCAGTGTAATTTGTTTGATTTCTTGGTTTACGTGTATTTTTCATGTTGGATTGGTTATTAGTTGAAATCCAATATAGAAATGTAGGCCAGCAAACTATACAATTTAACATCCTTGGAAAGTGGAGGAGCAGACTGTGACAGGCAGTGGGAAGGGGAATCAGGTGACCATAGGGGATGAAACAAAGGCCCAGGAAAAGGGATGGCAGTGAGGTGGATGAAGGATGGAATGTATTGCTGAGCAATGTCTAAACCCTCTGGAATAAAGTGGCAGTATTGCAAACACTGACTGAGTTACAGGAAGTGGATATAGCAGGAATAATGGGTTAATGAAAAGGGATGTGACATGGTGAATGGTGTACAGGATGGGTAGTATTTGGGGAGGAATTGTTGCAGCGTGCACTGAGAAAGACAGCAAGAGTGAGTTCGGAGATGAAAGCAAGGAAGAAGCAGCAGTGACTGAAGATGGGCAAGCAGCGAAAGTGCATGCACCAGCAATCAGAGCAGAAGGTGAAAATTGAGAGAAAGCTAGTGAACAGACACTGCTCATGGGCTATCTGATCAGCAGAACAGGCAGATGGAATGCTAAAAGACAGACCAAGGATAAGCAATAGAAACAAATCAGTGATCGTAACTGACAACCTAAGACTATCTTAAGTGGCCCAGACAAGTAGAGCAATAAAAGGAGAACAAGATTACAGAGGTCATTTGTCAGGCAGTACACCAGGATCAGCAGTACCTCGGATGTAGATCAGAAGGCTGGATGATTCAGGGAGGTGGTAGTAAAAGCATAAGGTGCAGCCAATAACCACAGCACCATATGGTTCACTACACAATGAAAGATGCAGAGTGTGTGCCCCAAGTATGGACTAGTGGGGTGCAAACTGTAAAGTAATATTCAACTTGGTAAGGGAGACAATAAGGGACTGAAAAGCAGTTTAGGGGTGAGTATGTTGTGGATCTGGGTTAGAAATATGTATAGCAGCTATAACGGAAAAAGTTTTAGAAAGAGAAGCAAGGAAAGAAGAAAGAGAAACTATACCTGTGATTTTAGGGACTGGTTAAGGAAAGAGAAATCATTTATAGAAGATGTATATGAAATGAAAAAAAGGAGGGAGTGCAACAGAAACAAAGGAGGACACAGTGACTAGAAAAAAGTCAAAAAGATAATTCAGAGAGCAAAAGCAAAGTGAGAAAAGGAAATTGAGGAGGATTTGACAAAGTAAAACCATCTTTAGGTGTATAATGGACAGAAAAAGGCAGGGCAAACCTTATGAAACTAATTATAGGAGTGGGAAGTAAGTTGAAGTTCTAAATGTTTTCTTTGCTGTCATTTTCATGAAAGAAGAAAGAGGAAGAATTCCATGCATGGAAAAGAAGTAAGGAAAGGGAAGAACTGACAGATGAAACATTAAATTTATACTGGTCCTCTGCAGAATGTTCTTTGATGTATTTATTTTGGATACTGCTGAGGGTACTGTCATCGGAACCAACCTAGCTGTGGATGACAACTAAGGACAGGGCCATGGTGTTTGGCTCCATAGAGTAGAGGGCTGGAGCCCTGACTGTGAACCAGCTGCATCCAGTTCAGTGGGTGTTAGAGGAGTTGACATGGGGTGGGAGAGAAGTGAAAAAGGGAGTGGGGCTGTATAAGGAGATGAGTGCACACTCACTGTTTGCTTCCAGTGGCAATGGAGTCTGGGAGCTGAAATATGTGATGATCACAAGTTTGGTGGGGAGGAGCTTTGAAGGACATTTCACCTGAGGAACAAGGACGGAGGTTCCGAAATTCCATTGCATTGACATTACCCAGCACATCCGAGGTGACTATGGTTTAAATAAGCCACTCACTATGCCAGCCAGCCATAGTATGATTTCCTTCACACTCATTTCTTTCTCTAATCATGGAGTGAGTCTTAGCCGAGAAGCTGCAAGCTTTTCCTATTTGGAGAGAGGATTCACTTCTCAAAGGGGGGTATCAGGGTGTGCTTCAACTGCAGTGACACTGGGATGAACAAGAAGCAGAGAAAACTGTGGTTCTGAAGTAAGAGTTGGACGACTAACAATCAAACAAAGGCGATAAAAAACAATGACAAAAAAGATTTGCAGTTAGTGATGGGGGTATAAGCTTTGAGGTAGCTCTAGTAAGGTTGGTAGTCTGAAAACAGCTGAAGTGTAATTCAGATGAGAGCAAGGTGATGCTTATAAGGCATAATATTCTTGGCTTTGTGTTACAGTCAGAGGGAAAAATGTTTCTAGAACAGACTGGCCAGGAAAAGGACCTGAAAGTGGTGACAATAGTCTTATTTGACCACAAGAGGATAGGATTGTCCAATATTAACAGGAATCTAGGCTGTATCTTTAGAGATGTGAAATCCTCAGACTGGGAGGTAATTCATCCACTTTACTGGAAAGTGGTCAGACTACTATGTGCAGGTTTTGACACCCTCCAAGAAAAATACATTGCAGTGCGGAAAGGATGCAAAAGAATAGTGACATTACTAATGAGAGGGATGAAATATGTCAGCTATAAGGAATGATAATTGGAACAATGATGGTCCTCCATGGAGCTGAGAAAGAATACAGAACATGATCTGGGCACATAAAATCATAAAAGGGGGTATGATGGAGTAGAAATTCTGTGAAAGGAAAGAAGAGGATGAGACATCTATTATAAACAAAATATGGTAAATTTAGCTTGAATATAAGGAAGTAATACTTCACACAAAGTGTGGTGAATATGTGGAAGCAGCTGCCAGGGTGAGTGGTAGAGTGTGAGTTAATGGTGGCATTCCAACAGACCATATGACAAGTGCAGATGAGTTTGTTAGGGGAGCAGCTATGGGGAGTTAGCTGCATGTATTAGGTAATCTCAGTTATCTCCTACTGGTACATATGTGTGTGCGTGCTTATATATGCATTCAATAAAATTATATTCAATCTGATACAAGAAACATATAATCACTAAGTAGAGCTCTTAACATTTCTATTAATAAGGGGGATGGAGACATGATAAAAATGTCCTCATGGGCTTTACAAAAAAAGTGAGGCATGTTAACAGGAGGTCACAATCAGAAGGTATAACGTGGGCAGCTCAGGGGAGACATGAAAGGGGAGAAAACATTACTTTACAGAATGGTGATAGTTGGAATGTTTTTTTCTGAGGGGTAATAATGGGAATTACAATAATAAAATTCAAAAGCAAATGGGAGTGGCTCATACAGTCAAGGGAAAAGGCATGAACTATTGGATAAATAAGATGTGCAGAGTACAAAGGGAAATGATCAGAGTAACACTGTAAAGTGGTCCTTATCTGCTATTACAATCTACGCTTCTGTGTTCCTAACCTGAGAACAGATAGGGCATAAGGTGAAGTGATCTTACAAATGTGGCAGAACAAGGTGAATAAGCAGTGAAGTGGGAGACTGCAGTGTACAGAAAGAATTGTCGCCAGCAGAGAGGAGGTGCTCTGGGAATAATTTCACCAGCAGAAAGGATGTGTTGTGAGAACAGTGTCACCAGCAGACAATAGATGTTCTGAAAACAATGTTGCCAGCAGGCAGGGAACATTCCCAGAATTATGTCACTTGCAGATAGTTGGGTGTTCCTGAGAACAATGTCACCAGCAGACAGAAGTTGTTTTGAGAATGATGTCACCAGCAGACAGGAGGTGGTGTGAGTATGATGTCATCAGCAGACAGGAGATGTTCTGAGAATGATGTTGCCAGCAGGCAGGGGATGTTCTGAGAATGATGTCACCAGCAGGCAGGAGATGTTCTTTGAGTGATGTCATTGTCATACAGGAATGTGTTCTGAGAATGATGTCATCAGAGGACACATGGAGTGTTCTGAGAATGATGTCACCAGCAGACAGAAGTTGTTCTGAGAATAATTTCACCAGCAGACAGCAGATGATCTGATGTTTTGCTCTGTTTATATTTGTATACCTAGACCACCCTATAGCGCTAATGTGGTCATTCATTCGAAAAGACAAGGATAAAGAAAGGATAGTATGCATGTCCTAGAAAGAAAACCAAAAATAGTTCAACACTTATACTGAGGAAGAAAAGACTGAATAGATGGATAAAACAAGATTGAAAACTCATTTTAATTAGGATTAGTATTTGAGTGGTATTCATAGAAATATTTTGTGCGGTAGGACTCGGGAAGATATAATGAAGAATTTCCTCACCAAGAGTAGTAATAAACTGAAATAGAGAGTAGGATGCCAAAGTAGTGACCTGTTTCTAGAAACAAATGATGTGGGCATACACAGCAGAATAAAAAAGAACTGATAGGGTTCAGAAGATCACATGCAGTATTTTAAATGCCCTTGTGGCAGAAAGAGAGTTTTAGTAGTAGAAGGCTGTCTTCCAATGAACCTATGAACCTATGAACCTATGAACCTATGAACCTATGAAAAGTCATCAATGCTTCACATTATATGAAGACTAAGTACATAGCTCTGCTAGTAAATAACTAAGAAAAAGAGAGAGAAAAAAGTGGAAAAAAGAGAATGCATCAAATCTTTTTAACATCTGACATCTGAGTAAAGCCTGATAGGACTCCAGGATCAGCTTGGCTTTATCTCTGTTGAGATTGTAGTTGCTAGTTGTTCCTGGGGAGAGAAGAAGCAGCAGGCATTTTTGTCCTGGCCATTGTTGCCGCAGGCTGCTTGTGTGTGTGTGTGTGTGTGTGTGTGTGTGTGTGTGTGTCTGTGTGTGTGTATATATATATATATATATATATATATATATATATATATATATATATATATATATATATATATATATATATATATATATATATATATAATAAAATAACTTAAAACACCCTGACTACGACAAACGAACCTTGAACTATAAAACAAAAAAATAAAACATGTAGGATGAACTAGTGTTTTAGCACTTTCATCTTTTATTGATGGATAAGACTTCTTCAGAAACAAATACATAAATGTAGTGTAATCAGTTGAATATCAAGTGTGTACAATTGATTACACTGCATTTATATATTTTTTTTCTGAAGAAGTCTTATCCATCAATAAAAGATGAAAGCGCTAAAACATTTGTTCATCCTACGCATTTTATTTTTTTGTTTTGTAGTTTGAGGTTCGTTTCTCGTAGTTAGGGTGTTTTAAGTTATGTTATTATAGTTTATCTTCTTAGTCTCGCAAGTTGTCGGTTATTTAATAAATATATATATATATATATATATATATATATATATATATATATATATATATGTGTGTGTGTGTGTGTGTGTGTGTGTGTGTGTGTGTGTGCTAACTGAATGGTTCCTGCTGTGACAGTACCTTTTTGCTATAAACATACAACAGTTGCACAGCTTGGTGTTCTGTTCTGCTGAACTGCTTACTACTGCTCTACCCACAGTAGCACCAAGAAAGACATAGAGAAAGGAAGAGATACCTTCTGTCTACCTATTTTATCTTCTGGGACCTAGCTGTGCTTTGAGCAGTGCCATGTATTCAGCAGTAAGTCATACCTAGCCCCTGCCACATATAAATTCATCATCTTTCTCATTAGGCGATCTGGATCTGCTACATTTTATCTGACACTCATCGTGATGGTTGTGCCACACCTAAAGGTATGTGTTTTCCTTAACCTCCTGTAACAAGGTAATTATACCTTTATAAATTTGATCAAAGTATCTGCAACCTCCATTGATAGTGTTAATATCTATAGTGGTCTGCTACTAACTTAAAGTATCAACTGTACATTATTGTACTTAAATTTTGTTGTGTTTGTAATTTTTACTGTACAAATAAATCTTTATTGTTGCCTGTGGTATTATAGTACTTTGGAAACCTTGGTTACTGCCACAAGCTTTAGCCTTGCTGTTGAAAGGGTTTTACACATCACCTCTGAGTATGTATTGTACCTGTAATTTGTACACAAACTTTGTACTTCATCTTCCTGTGGCTCTAGTCTGTTTACACACTTACCCCCCCCCCATGGCTTTTGCCCCCATTGCCTGTAGTCCCTCTTTGAAATTGATTATCTATTTAACACAATTTAAAATTAATTTTTAACAAAGTTAAATTCACTTAATTCTGTCAATTTAACAGAATGTCTTCCCTTGTAAACACCTCATACCAAATCTTTGCATAAAACTTTTCTAGTCATAGTAGCCCTACCCGGTGCCATTGTTGAAAGTTGGGTGTCGGGCTGGCAACTCGGCACCGTAAAAATCCACTGCCAATCATGAGTGGACTGGAGTTCCGCTGTGGTGACCCCTAACTGGGAGAAGCTGAAAGTCAGTAGCCCTAACCAGATCAGGCCTCCTTTAGCATGTCATTGCTTTGTCAGCTATTGCTCACCTTACTAAATGACACTGCCTGCCTACTCTATCACTTCTCTTGTCATCCCTATGGACCTGTTTTACCTGCCATCTCCCCTAACCTCTCCCTGTCCATCCAGTGTTACTGAATCCCTTATCTATAGCTACATCATGGGCACAGAGACTGCCTAGCCCCATCTGTGTCCAGCCTACTTATGCTTGACTCTTTAAAGCAGCAGCAGCAGCTTCCGCATGTCTACAGATGACCCCTTTACCCTTAGTTAACACCGATCCCATTTGTGAGAAATGCAAACGTACAGCCAGATTTGAGTTGGGTCTTTCACCATCTACCTTTCTCTGTAGACTTCACACCTATACTTCATAGTGCCCCATTACTAAACACATTAAGGGATGGCCACCTAGATGGCTCACAAACAAAGCTCATCTACTTAGACACACACCTGTATCATCTCCACCCATCTTATGAAAGGTTACCAGCACTGTAAACCTATTAACAGAAGGTCTCCAAATCTGGCAGCTTCACATAGTAAATTCCTATATATATATTGGAGACCCTACAGTTAAGACCACAGATTTTACCCTCACCCGCAGGACAAGGAAACAGTGACAGTAAGCTGCCTCTTGGTTGCCAGAATTCAAAATGTGACAAGGTCTCTTGGATGTTTCCACCCTAAATGTGATTATGACTTCGTGATGGCTCATGTGCATGTGAATAATCCTAGGAGCTTCACCTCTGGGGGAATGCCAAGAGTCATGCTAGATTTCCTCTCCATGCAAATATCCAAGGCAGGTAAAACTCCAGTCTTAAGCAGTATTTTGCCATCATCAAGGATGATACCACAATAAATGGACAAAAATAATTGGTCTAAGTGATTTGCTAACTAACTGGTGTCATTAAAAGGCATCCAGATTGCACCAGTATGAGAGAGGTTGGTTAACAGACTGATCTGCTTTGCTAGGAATGACTTACACCTCCCATAATGGAAAATGAAGATGGAAAAAGAAAAAAAATCAGGCTGCCAGAATTACCAGGGCTTATATGCAGTACAAATTAAAAATATTGTGAGGGATGATCACAAGTGCTCAGTAAATTCCATATAGAGAAAACATGTCCCAACAGTTAGGCCCCACCTATCATATATGCAGCTTTACTGTCTCCAGCTCTGGCTAAGTCATGGTTTTTACTTCAGCTTTCAGAGGTTTACTATAGCAGATGTGAAGAATGCTTTCAAAACACTGAAAAAAAGCATTTCTTTTAATAAGAAAAGCCAGAGTTTTCCCTATGGTACTGCTTTGCATCCCCCAGCACACTGAGATGCAGAAGTGATCTAAAATGATCAGGCTATTAATGAAGAAAACTATTTCACTCTATAATACTGGTGTCACTACTGCATTTTGTTGCATATTCATACCATTTGGGAGATATCATTATTGTTTTCATGTTTAACATTTCTGATAATCTGTTTCATAAGATAAATAATGCCAACTGGACATTAATGACTGAATGTAAAGATGCTCTGTAATCCCTAAGTACTTAAAAACGTTTCACAGATTAACAGAGCATGCAAATTAGTCTGTTTAATGCACCTTATTTCACAACCCCTTGCCCAGACATACTTTTAGCTCTCAGTGTGTTGTCACTGTGACCTTAAAAAAGACCTGTGACCTCCTTGTGTTTCATCATTTGCCAACAACAAATGAGGAATGTATATTGGTTTTAATCCCCCATGACATCACCCTAAGTGGTGCAGTGCTGATTAACATATGGCACTCTCCACCTGAGATATCATTGAAAATGTTTATCTGTTTGTTGTAATGTACAAACAGGGAGTAACTGGGAGGTCTGACAAACATGCATTTCCACAGATTCTGAGAGAAAGTGGGAAGGGGTAAAAAGTAAAAGATTTTGGGGTGTGGGAATGAACTTTTCTGAGGGTGTATTTTGCCAACAGATTGGTTATGTTTGCAATGAGAAGAACTCTGCTAACTGGGATATTGTGCTACACATTAGACTTTCTTACAGCTGTGTTACTGGCACCTTATGTGCTATATTGGAGATGTACTTTGTAATGTAGAACTGCACTTTATTTTTCTACAGGGTCCTGTTCATTACATCATCATTGCAGTAATATATTATGACAGCTAAATGTAATGTTTTTAAGAAACTATTTTTTTTTTTTTTTTATGAAAACTTGTATTAGACCCCTGATTGGTTTGTAAGTGCACGCCCATTATATACTACTGTATAAAATTGATGAAGCTATTATTTCTCTCTAAATTAGTAGCTTTTTCATTAATGTCATTTTAACCAGAAAAAGATTAATTTATCACATAAAAAATGTACCTAAAGTGTAAAATGCATGCTAAAATGCAACATACCCACTAAAAGTAACATGTTGTGTTTGTAAATATATTAGTATAAGTAAGCAGTCATGAGCTAAGGGAACTTTATTGTTCATTAACATTCTGTAGGTTTATACCTTTTCTTTTGTGCATTGCATTACATTTGTGACAAAATAGGAGGGACAGAAAATTGACTTTCCCATCAAAGAGTGCAAAACATAAAGGGTATATCTAGGAACTTGGTCTATCTTCAGTACGCTTTTTTTTTACCCGATTATTGCATGTTTTAAAGTTTAACTTCTGTGACATAAAAACAAATGAAACAGAAATTAATGAGCCTGTATGTGTGGGAGGTAAACTGGGGCCACTCTTTTAAACTGTTGTTAATGTTTTAAATCGTAGATGTGGTCTTGTTCCTAGAAAGAGGGAACCATGTTATCTTGCATTATTAGCTTTCAGATTCTGAGGAGTAATTTACATTACTGGACAATTACATTGTCAGAGTTTACCTGCTTTGTCTGCATTTACAAGACTGACTGCTGTAATTCTGTTTGTGAGAAGAGTGTGGTGTCAGTCATTAAATCCATATACAAAGGAATATTAGTACAACAGGAAGAAATGCTGCAGTTTTGATATAAATAAACCAAACCTTAATTTTTTAAAATAGTTTTTATCTGTGTATCATTCATGTACTTTATTAAACATTTTTTTCTAAATAAAAACATCTGTACACTAACTTGCATGATTAACTGTTTATTTAACAAGATTTTTGTAATGTTACAGTTCAACTACATATTACAACTGAGACTGACAGTTTAAGGAAACAATGTCATGGCAGTTACACAGAATACCATACCGTTACTTTTTACAAGCTGTTTAAGTTTATAAACACATTCCCGAAGGAAGTACATGACAGAGACACTTTTGCAAAAGCTTCTTGTTAAAGTAAATGTTTGAATATATGCCCTCAGAAGTCAAAATATACAGTTTCTGTTGTGAGCACAGTGTATTGCTTGACTGTTACACAGCAGTGAAACAAGTTATACATTAAAAACAAAACAAACTGATGTTTGTTTCTGTCCGATATCAAGGTAATTTATAAGAATCTGACATTTATATATGCCATTCACAGGAGAATATACAACAATCTATGAAGATTTGTAAATGTGAAAGAATATTTATCTCCACACTGTATTACAACTTTATGAAAGTCAAAGTTAACACTTCATTATGAAAGCAAATACCTAGAATCTGTGAAACATAAATTCCCTAGAAGAGAATTCAGAATTAAGGATATTTAATTTGATTATAAATTCACACAGCTCTTTAGAAAATGATTCTGTATGCAGATACAGATTTAAACAATATGTTTCAGTACTTATCTTGGAGTTTAACTCCTATACTTGGTTGTCAGTTACAGAAGTAACTACATTGGCAACAAACATCTTCACTATAGAAGATACAGTTTCTGTACATACACTGTACACATTATTATAATAACAAAACATTAAATGTCCCAAATAGCACTTGTACCACTTGGTAAATTACATACAACCTTCAATGTGAAGGAATGAACAAAGATGTAAAGCCACTTTGCAAGTGAAACTTTCATGGAAATCAACATTTCCTACTGAAAGAGGTTGACAGACCTTTCATAAAGCTATATCTTCCTCTAGTTTCAAAACAGACAAGTACAAAAAGTTGTTTACATTAGCCAGGGCTCCAAATGGACATAGCAATGCTCATGGTGGTCTGTTGGGTGAGAAGTTGACCTGGAGATGATGTTGCTGGTGGTTCAGGGGGGCTGATGTCCCCATTAACTGTTATTTGTTGCAGGTGATCCCACACCTTCATTTGAGGTTCCTTTCTGCTTTCATGGAATGAGAAGAAGCTAAGTGTTTCCTGTAAACACCGGGAATAACCTCTCTTGTAATCTAGCAGCGAGCTGTTTTGTAAGGATGTTCTAGCTAGAAAAGTTTAAAAAAACAATATTAAGCCTCAACATAAAATGTGTAAGATAACTGACATCACATTTTACATTAACTACCTTTAAGCCCAAAGTACTGGTTTTGTAGGTAGAGACAGCAAAATCCCCTTAGATACATGCATAGTACTACCACTGTCTTTCTATCCTTTACAGACTGCATTAACAAAAACCGTAACAATAATACTCTTTCTTCTGCACTCTTTATTGATCTATCTAAATCTTTTGATATGGTTAACCACCAGCTGCATTTAAATATACTCAAATCCCTTTCACTTGAAGCTCTGGCTATAAAATGGTTCGAATCTTATTTGGAGAATAGACAGCAAGCTGTGCTATGGGATAATAATCTATCTACCCACCTCCCCATTTCCCTTGGTGTCCCTCAAGGCTCCATATTAGGCCCACTCCTATTCTCCATCTTTATTAATGACCTACACTTAGCAATTCCTCAAGCCACCTGTATTCAATATGCAGATGACTCCACAATAGTATGCTCAGCCACTTCTCCATCTGAACTACAGTCCCTAACCCAAAAAAGCTTTCAATACAGTAGAACAATGTTTTTACACTGATGCCGCCTCTTAAACCCCCAAAAATCAAATTTTCTGCTCTTTACTCCAACCCGAAAGTCCACCCCAGTAGATTTCACACTCATATCTAATAATGGCACTCTCAAATCTCATATCTCCTGACCCAACCACCAAACTCTTAGGAATAACAATAGATAGCAACCTTAACTTCAATGCTCATATTAACAACACAATAAAAACAGTCAACAAGAAATCGGGGTCGCTCTACAGAATCAAATCCTTCCTAACACCATTAGCCATGACCTTTATAGCCTGTACTCACTTAATATCCACACTCCTCTATGCTTCACCTATACACACTAATCTCTCAAAAGACAACCTCAACAAACTGGCAATTTCCTATATAATATTGCCAGATTTGCCACTGGCTCTCCATTTAGAACCCATCACTGTCTTAATCTAAAACAGCTAGGATGGCTAGAGTTTCAAAATCAGCTTCAATTTCACCAGCTTGCTATTGCCCATAAGTCCCTTTACCAACCTACCAATACTCCAATACTCTCGAGCCTCATTACCCCTTACAACAATCTTAGAAATTTACACTCCTCAGATAAAATACTTGTTTGTACAAGTAGATCCAACAACTTGGCAGAAGACTCTCTGTTCTCTAATACTGTTGGAAAGCACTGGAACCTACTACCCACTAAACTTTTATCACTGTCTTCAATAACACTTTTTAAACATAAACTAAAACTTTATCTTAGAACACATTGGTTATGCCCCTGTACTAACCCTGACTAACTCATGTTTCTTAATACTAATGGATACTCTTCACCTGTTACTCTTCTGCACTAACTGTAGACCTATCCTTAAAGAACCAAAGAGACCATGATCTTGCAATTTAAATCTATGTTTATATGTAAATAGTTTCATTCTTTTTATGTACAAAACCTTTTACTGTTGTGTTATGTTTATTATAAGTATTGTATTTTTATTAACACCAGCTGTATTATGCTTGTACTGTAGCAACATTCTAAATTCTAATTGTGTGTGTTGAAGCTTTTCTCCCGAGGCCTCTACTGAAAATGGACATGTATCCAGTTAGACTAGCCCGGTCAACAAATGTAAAATAAAATAAAATAAAATAAATACATCTCCTACCCCAATAATGTGGAATAAGGTGATACTTTAAAGACATGAACACTTATAATTATAGAGTTCTCATATCAGGTCTACACACACACACACACACACACACACACACACACACACACACACACACACACACACACACACACAACACATATACATGCCTGCTTACACAGATATATTCAATCAAATTTACACAGACAAACATGCATCCATACCCTCTTATGTAAATGCACTCACCACACAAACACACACATACACATAGGTACACATCCATAAATAGTTTACTATGGTAAGGTCGATCTGGCTTCTGTCAAATCCACTGTACCGAAGTCCAGAGGCCAAACACGAACCTGACATTGTTGAAGTACAAATCTCAACCCCATCTCGACCCATGTTAAAGCCCGTTCTGAGGTCAAAGTTGGGATGAATTTTGACAATGTCGAACTTCGACATTGTCACTTTTGTGGAAGTGGGTCAGTGATTCCATCATTCAACAGAATCTGGATCTATCTTACCATAGTAAACCTCCATAAACATATAGACCCAGACATTCACACAGTCTCTCACAGACATACATGTACTCATGCTCACAAACACATGCATGCACATACATGCACTCTCTCTCACACAAACACAGACACGTAGACATAGAAACTCTCTCTCTCTCTCTGTCTTTCTCTCTCTCTCTCACACACACACATATGCACACACACATGCACACATTCAGTAAATAATGATTTTCAATACCTGTTTCAGAATACGCAGAATACACAGGTAACATAAGACACATGATATTATGATGATGATATTATAACATCCCTGGACAATTTTGCAGCTTTGCTATATTACCATGGCAAGTATGGTGTGCACACAAGGAGTAAAACTACTTAAGTGTTCTTACTACAGACAAACATATACTAGCTGCATTCAGTCAGCAGAGTTATTGTAAAATAAAAATAGGACTCACCTTTGCTCTGCATCTGTCATTGCTGTTTTATGAAGCTCACAGCCAGTTCCAGGATGTCAGCTTTCTCCAGTTTGGAGCTGGGATGTTGCTTTGGAAACATCTTTCCTAATATCTGTCTCAGCTTCTTAATGCTGCTGTTAATACGGTCCCTTCTCAACTTTTCCGCCAGTGGTTTCCTGAGCTACAGGGGATAACATTTAAAATTTTAGAGACCTTTGTTTAGATTTAAAGACTTATTATAAATCACATATACTTTTTATAAGATAATAAAGAAATACAGTTTTCCATATATAATTTATGCTTTGCTTCTCATGTTTAATAACCATTACAGATAAATTTCTCCATTATACAGGTTTTGGTTTAGCATAAAAAAATTCTCTTCAAAACATATATTATTATAAGCTATTTTTTTTAATATCATTCCAGCTGCACATGGGAAACATTTGCTGCATCATTAAGAAATGAACATTTGTTATGCATATTGAATTGTAATCCTGACAGATCAGTTGAAGACTAGACTTGTATTTAAAGGATTCAAGTTCCTTGAAAAGTTAATTATTAGGTTGAGACCCTAGGATTCAGAAAATATATTTAAATACAAAAAATATGTGTGCTACTTACTTTCTGGTTTTCCTCGTCAGTTATTGAATTCGCAGTAAGACTCGTGGATAGATAGCCAAGCCCCATTTTCTTTGCCTCCTTTTTTACAGAAAAAACAGTCGTTCTTCACAGTAAGGTGATCTGAGCAAAGTGTATAAAGTGAGGCTGGAGATTGCTTGTATTTATTCATCACAGGCAGCAGGGAAGTCTGTGGGTTCCCAGTTTGGCATAGTTTCCCACACTCATTAGCCAATCAAAGAGCACAGAGGAACAAAAAAAGTGTGTCATACTTAAGAGGGAATTCCCTGTGAAAAATAGCTTTCTCTTTGATGGGCAGGTGCTCTTTCTGTTGGAACAATGGGATATTAGTGCAGAATGACATTTCAGGATGTGGGAAAGGGTCAATTCTCAGAAACCCAGACCTGCTCTTAAAGATTTTACATCAATCAAAGATGTTTTCCACTAACATCTGGTGTGTAATCTTAAAGTGATATCATGCTACAGAGGAAAACATCTTACAGCAAAGATACATTCTTATCCAAAATTGTATTTCATGATTTGATTTGTATACATGCAGCTAAATATGCATTGATATATATTATGCATATGTGTGCATGTCTATCTGGTTTTCTACCTAACAGACAAGGCAATATAGTATGAGCAGCATTTGACAGGTAGCCATGACACTCTGAATTTCTGCGTAATGATATTTATTTATTTTATTTACATTTGTTCACCAGGTAGTGTCCAAATAGGCTAGAAGCCTGTTTTCAAAGGAGACCTGGGGAGAAAAGCTCCAAAATCAAAGACAGATAAAAATATAGAATTTACATAGAAGTACATGAATAAATACTGGCATGAATAACATAAATCCAAGTGTTTTGCATTTAAGAGTTTGTAGTATAATGTGCTATGTGAGTCCCCTGTTAGCAGTATGGCATACTTTCAACATATGAAGCAATTAAAATAACAAAAATTCATTAACAATGATGAAATTAAGGGACTTAGGTGCCTGAGATACTGTCCCTGGCAATAAGTAATATTGTATTTTTGTTTGTTTGTTTGTTTAATAGCTGTCAGCTTTGTTTTCTATTTTTTTTCTCCAATGAGTATTGTCATATCTGCTTATATTTGTCCCTTACCTTGATATTAGCTTCCATTTTAATTTTTTGTATCGTTACTAGGATTAGCATTACTGTTTATATTTTATATCTCAGTTACCACAAGTATTTCTTTATACTTGGACCTACATTGATGTACAGGAATACATCTTGAATAAGGAAATGTAGAAAAGAAGCATATTAGGTTCCCACTATTCGGAGTTACTGTCTGTTAATCCAACTTTCTGCAGCTCTTAGCTTTCTTCGTTCATGGTATCACACAATATGTCTGTAAGAATTATTTTACAAGATATGGTGAGATCTGTTGCCGTGTGTTCATTTAAGTAGGAGCCCACTGCAAGTAAAGTTCTGATTTGCTCTTATTAATGCCTTCTAACAAGCTACTGTCTAAGTGCAAATTCTGTAACAATACTGTGAAACACATTATTATCTCTCTCATTCGACTATAGACCACTAAACATTTTAATATTTTGTAGTGGATGTGCAAAGCAGTATTGGCCTTACCTAAGAAGTAACAATATGTTTTCTTTTTCCCTCACAATGGCAGTTGTACAAATGTAATTTGTAAATAGCAGTTCTGCAATGTTCATTCTGGAAACTGATTTTACTTCTCTAAATTTACTGATTATAGTTTCTGCACATCACATAGAGAAACCACATGCAGATTCAGGGAAGCTCTTTTCTTTTTGAAACCAGCTGTAGGAGTGAGGCATTCAAGTTACACTGGCTTTCCAGATGGTGTTTTGGGATCACGATTTCTGTTACACTCGAGAGAGTGTCAAAGAAGAGGTTAGAACCAGCACACTTCTTTTGTCCTCCTCTGAAAGCATGAATTAGCTGAAAAGTGTGGGAAAAGCTGCTCTGCTGGCAGTCGTATGACTTGTTTAGAGCAACATCCATAGCGCTGAATGACTGCACAGCCATGAAGACATTATCCTGTTACCCTGGCATTAACTGTGCAGAAAAGGATTTCCTGTCAGATAACATCTGGGGACAAACGATAGTGTTCAAAGTTGCTTTATAACATAGAATGTATGGCATAGATTTCATTGTTTATTTTACAGATACTGACATACCATGCTTTAAATATACACTTAGAGTCCATGGCATTAAATTTGCTGTTGATTTTATGGACAATGACATGCCATGTTTTAGACTTATAATCAGAAAATTTCACGAAAAAAAACATTTATGTTTACTGACTGACTGTAAAGCAACTGGTGCTGTTTTGCATACAACTGTATAAAATACAAGAAAATGTTAATAGAATTGAACCATAAACTGATCAAAGTTTGTAGCCATGGTAAGTGAATAATAACAAAAACGCTATCATAAGGTTGATTTGTAGAAATTATTGACATTTATAGGAGTACATTATGCATCTCTAGTTATTCTCAAGTATGCTCTTCTTACTGCTGCATATGATATTAAATACATTTACTAAGCATCATAAATATGTCAAGATTAATATAACATATTTGGAAACTGCATTGTGATTTTATTATTATTATTATTATTATTATTATATATCAAATATTCTGAAGTAATCAGAATGCCCAAAACACTACAGCACAAATGTAATATTGTGCCTTTCATTGGACCAACCAAGGTTTTACAGTTACTTGAGGTTTCAGGCAAACAGGAGCCCTTAATCAGGAGGTAACTGTCCAATTTATGCAGAGCTACTCAGATATTGTTAAGTAATTCACAATAATCCTTTTCTAATCCCATTAAAATAATTGTTCTTGATTATTTTTTTCTAATTACAGTCATTGATTGTATAATTCATTACAAGAGCTCCAAAATGAACTAACCCCTCACCTAAACACACTGTTCAAACTCAGCCTCTCTAGAGGCTTACGTACCCACAGAGTGGCACACAGCAACAGTTATCCTGCTCCACAAAGGTGGAACCACAACAGACCCCAGGAACTATCACCCTATAAACCTGACTAGCCTGGTCTGCAACAAGGCTATGGAACGCATCATCATGGAACTCATTAACAGAGACATTGGGAACCTCCAAACCTTGGACCCTACCCAGTTTGGCTTTGTTAAGGACAGATCATGCCACCTAAACCTGGTGGACTTATTTGAGACGGTTACCAAGGCATTAGATGAGGGAAAGGAGGTCCATACAGCCTACCTAGACCTCACAAAGGCATTTTGACACCATTCCCCATTCTAGTATTATAGACAAGCTCACCAGCTTGAACATAAACCCCTACGTCATGAGATGGGTTGCCAACTGGCTCATGGATAGAACCCTCATGGTGAGAGTTGCAAGCTCTATGTCCGACTCTAAACCGGTTACAAGTGGCATTCCCCAGGGATCAGTCCTAGGACCCCTCCTGATCAGTATATACTTCTCAGAGGTACAGGCAAGTATAGGAGGACTATGGCTGACCAAGTTCACAGATGACTGCAAACTAGGGGCCATAATTGATTCTCCGGCTGATACAGACACCCTTCAGATGGGTCTCACTGGGACGGATACCTGGTGTCAAATTCATGGTCTCAAGCTAAATGCCAAAAAGTGGATAGTCAGCCCCTTTGGAAAAATACAAAGTACCCATGAACTAACACATAGGTGGTAGTCCCCTAAATACAGAAAATGTAATAAGGGATCTGGGGACCCAAGTAGATAGCAATCTCTCCTTTGATAATCATATTGCCAAGGTGGTTAGAAAATCCTTCTATGTGGCCCACCTAATCACAAAAGGGTTCGCATTTAGAACAAAATGTGCCTCTCTACTCATCACTCATTAGACCCATCATAGAATACAACGCCCCATTTGGGATGTACCTTACAAGACACCTGCAACAGCTGGAAAGGCCACAAAAGTACCTCACCAAGAGGGTTACTGGCCTCAAACAGATGCCGTATGCAGCCTGACTCAAGAAACTCCAGCTGCACTTGATAGCATACCACTTACTCAGAGGTGATCTCTGCCTGACATACAAGGCCATGTCCAACCCAGAATTGATGGACATGCTCCACTTAAAAAAAAAAAACAAATCCTGGAGAGCCGCATGCTCTAAAGATATAAACCTCACCACAACGATAAATAGGACATGCTGGAGGGATACATTCCTATCCCAGAGACTCCCCATGCTTTGGAACAGGATTCCAATATACATCAGGCAGAGCCCCTCACTAACACTCTTCAAGTGAAACCTTGACAGGTAGATGGGAAACAGAAAATTTACCCCCGGGATTCACGGCAGTGGCTCTGCTGGACAGTAGCACAAGGAACTAATCTAAGGGGGTGACGAAAGCCAACACCTTCTGGCTAGGCTTATAAAGGGTCTATAGTATATTATCGAAAGCTTAAAAAAGCGAACGCTGATTGATCAACCTAATTTAAGTGAAAGCTTACAATCTCAATCTGTCAGATCAGTGATTTTTTTCCCAGGGAAAAAATCGCTGATCCAAAACACATACACACAACACAAGCACACCAAACAAACAGAAATCCACACACATACACCTAAAATCTGATACCTAACCCTACACTAAACTATGCACACACCACTAACTACCCACTTACCTTAACCCAAACCTTAACCCTAAGGTCTGTCACTATCGCACACTCACCTCACCCGCTCCCTAACCCTAACTCACTTAAATCCACCCTAACCATCATGTCCACTCAATAGCACACACACCTAACCTGAGCCCTAACCCTAACTCACCTAAATCACCATAACACTCACATCCACACAATCGCACACTTACCTGAATCCGACCGGTAACTTTCCACCATAACACTGAAAATACCGAAGCAACAGAAACGGACAACCAAATTCTTTCCCTAGGAAAAAATTCAACTTTCTGCTGCTTCGATATGTTGCAGTTTCACGAAAATAAGTTTGATCAATCAGCGTTCGCTTTTTTAAGCGTTCGAGGATATAATATAGACCCCTTATAAATGCCCTTGGGCAGATAGCCTAGTACTTACCTATGAACCTATGAACCTATGGTATGTAATTAGAAAGGCCTCAAATCAGATGCATAGGCACATTTTTGAGATTTTATTTATTTAAAATGTAAGTATTTATTTACTTATTCATTTATGTTTTTATTTATTTATTTATTTATTTATTGACATTCCTGGCTGAGATATACCGATTTGCACCACAGACCTAGCCAGGAATGTCCAAAATATGGACGCTCGGCCAACAAACTACAAAAGAAATCACCTGCTTTTTTGGTGGGGGGGCATACCCTCCTGTGGACCCTCCTCAATCAACCCCTGCTAATTACATATTCAAACTCTGAGATTGTGCTACAGTGGGGAAAGCAACAAAACTACAATCCCTACTGTACTGTGATCCCACACAATGACCTTTCGTGCTGTTTGAGTTTTCAGGTTTTTGATATTCCCATCTCAGTCTCGGAAGGTTCGCATCTGAGGGACTTCATGCATATAATAGAGATCCATATATTTGTTTTTTTTTTTTTTTTTTTAGCTTTTCCTTATTTTGAGCAGATAAGTAAATTGGACTCCAAGTTTACCTTTTAAGTGACAAATTTGGTAACCATTTGATACTTAAGACTTGCTACTGCGAGTCCAACCAGAGCAATACAGGAGAGAAAATATAAGCTTATATATAAGTCTGAGATTGCTTTGTCTCCGAGTTTTCCCTTTTCTCCCAGGTATGGCAATTTCAGAATCTGTATATATAGATTTGCTGACATTGGGTGATTCCAAACACAATGGGGGTGTAGGGGGGCTTGATGCCTGGGAAAAAAACAGCTTTAAATGGAAACAGGAATGTTTGATGTTCACTGTTCACCTCTGTTTTCTTACTTTTTTTGTAATTCTGGGTCTCGTACTTATGCGTCTCAGAATTACAATTAGACACCAATAACTTTGTTACTCTAAAAGGAAAACAAAAAAATAAAACAGGTATTGACTCACGCATGGAAATGAAGAGCAATGTCTTGTGCCGGTCTACTGACAAGTTCAGCTATGAAACAATATGCTAAAGAAATTACTCAAGTGAGTTAAATAGCAAGTTTAATTCTAAATCAACACTGAAGTCTTGGTCTTTCAACAGAAGATTTTGTTGGAAGTCAACCGCAAAAACAGAATAGTGTCCCTGGTCCCTAGATGACTTAGGATGAAGCACCCTAACATCCCTTGTGCTGGGAGCATGTCACCTGTACCTTCTTACTTAATATAACATCCTCTATGCTAGCATAACCTCAAGCGAGATATGAGTCTTAACTAAACTGACTCGACTAACTATACTGTTACCATTATGGCGGCTACTAATTTTGAATCAATCAGCAATGAAAGTGGAAAAAGCAGTGTATACAACTAAAAAAGTCCAAGCATGCTTGAAGTGCTAGTTTGTAATATGCATAATAATTATTAATACTGATTCATGACAGTGCCAAAAGAAGTTGTTCAGTTTTGGGACATAGTAAAGGACATAGATTTACAGCGATAAGTACAGAGCAGTACAGATAAAATAATTAATGGCTCACAATTATTTGCAGTAGGTGAATGGAGGAAATTATTAACAAAGCAACAGGACTGGCCAAGTCAGAAAATACTGGAGATATGAAATATTATGATTTAAATATATGAGCAAACAGATCTGAATGCTAGATAAGTATGTGATAGATGGTGACCAACTGCAAGAGAAAGTGAAAGTATTTGGGATCTGTAATGGTTAACAATGAGGATGTTGAATAAACAGGCAAATGGAAGAAAAATTATATTAAGCAGTAGTAACTCTTGAGTATGCAAAAAGATCAGACCTTAACATTTCTTAGTCATGATATGTTATAGTTTAGAACAACAAGCACAGCAAAACAACACAGGCACTGAAGTGCGGTCATAAATTTTCACTGATTTACAAAGCAATAACCGAGAAGGTTGTATTACCTTCTGCTTTCAAAAAGGTGTCTTCTCATGGTAATATTGTTTCCAGAGACTGAAAAGGAAATAAGAAAGTGGAATATTTTAGCACTTCCCACTGTCAGCAGGTTTTAGGAGAGCTGGTAACAGGTCAAAGGAAATAAATATGGTAGGACTGCTATGACATACAAGCTTTAAAGCAAATGATGCTTGCACTGTGCACAATTTCTTGAAGATTCTTTTGAATTTAGGCCTGTCTATGAATGGTTAGGCATATGAATTCTGAAAATTCTAAGAAAATCAAGGGAAAATGTAGTAACATATCTGAATGCTGGAAAACAGACATTATTACCAAACAGTTCTACTCAGCTGCTTTCCCTGTGTAACCACAATAGTATCTACACTTTCTGTGTTCCATAAAATAAGAGCAGCAGATGGGTATCTAGCCTTATGTCCTCTCTCTTTCCTATTTCTATCACCTAAAGAAAGAAATTCCACCATAAGGAGTACTGTCCATCCCTTGCGTAGTTAATTACCCCAGTCCGCTGGGTATTCTTTGTAAACATGCCCAGCATGCTTCTTTGTCAGCATTATAGGTAACTCATTATAGGACAACTGTGTGTCAGAAAAACATAATTGCAGAGAAGTACACTGGAAATGTGGTACTTTGTACCACTATTCTCACACTTCTGGAATCTGCTAGGTTTAAAATGTTCTCTATTCTGGGCAGTGACTATTGGGCTAATAGTGATGATCTTTCTACTTTTGTAAGAATAAGTGCCCCTGAATCCTGGCTGTGTCTATTTGAAGGTGTTACGTCATCTCTTTATCAAGACAGGTGTCTGAAGATGAAACAACAGATAATCCTCAGGAGCATCTCCCAGGCACCTGCTGTTCTACTGACAATAAAAAGGAGAACCCCTTTTAAGGCAGGGAGAATGGAGTGGGAGGTGAGGGATGATGGGACAGCAGCCGGGGGTGTTTCTTTTCAGGGATGTTGGAAATGACAGAGGCCAGGAAGTTTGAAGAAGAATGCATACCTTGACAGTGAAAGGGGTAATAATAAGGAAAGGGAAGAGAGGCAGAGTGCTTGGGGAAGCAATCTGGAGACAAGTAAACACATGCAGACTGAAATAAGGCCAAGTGAGACAGGTAAGGAATGTGCAGAAAAAAAACAGACAGGAACCAGGACAGTGAAGGCACTTAGATGGCAAGTGGAAAATGAAAGGCAGGAGTCAGAAGAAGGGACGCTGATGGAAGGATAAAAGAAATGGGCACTCAGTATGTGGAAAGAGGAGTGACAGAATCAGTAGACTGAGAGAAGGGAGGAAACTGGCATGAAATGGAGGAGGGAGTGAGAAGGCTGAAGAGAATAAGGGGATACAGACAGTACAGGAAGGAGGGAGGGTGGGAAAGAGTCTGTTGGAGAACAGGGCAGGAGGTAACAGACCAAGCCATCGAAAAAATCTGGGAGCGGTGTCTACTAGATGGAAGGATAGTGAAATGGGGCAGGAAGTGAAGCAGGAAAGAAAACAGTGAGGGGACAAGAAGAAGGGTTTGTTGTTTGGAAACTCAGTCACCAAGGTGAAGAGAAGAGACCATTTTTTTTAAATTTTTTTTTATTTATTTAACATTTGTTAACCGGGAAAGTCCGATTTGGAAAAAAGCCAGTTTTCAGTGGGGGCCCAGGGAGAAACGCTCCAGATGTTCCATATAACCATGTTATAGTGAAGCCAGTATTGAGCGTAGAGTCATTAAGATGTGGGAGAACATGACTAAGTTGGTTTCTAAATTGGACATTTTTGGAGCACATAAACACCTTAACCCTCTAATAGAATACTTTTTAGAATATGTCCGCCCAGATCCTGACCATCACTACTTAATGATACCATGTGATTTCTTTATCAAGAAAGATGTTGG
The DNA here is from genome assembly GCF_019279795.1 of Protopterus annectens. NCBI lineage: Eukaryota > Metazoa > Chordata > Ceratodontiformes > Protopteridae > Protopterus > Protopterus annectens. The sequence goes on from NC_056744.1 coordinate 1,537,572,984, forward strand.
AAGATGAAGCATAGTTTCCTGCTTACCCAGTAAGCATATTTTCTTACTTACTCAATGACATTCCCCTATTTAAAAAAAAAAGTAAGACGCTGTTGAGGGGATTACATTCCATACAGGGTGGTTAATACATTAATACTCACTGAAGGCTGCTGGGAGTAGGACTGCAAAATTTACTTCAGCAGAAGAAGGCAGTGCAAACCAAGGTCATGCAACCCTGTAACAAAAGGAGATACTGCCAGCCCAGCTATCTGGAATTTTATAAATAATTATATGTCAATTGAATATTAATGATTTATATAGAAGTGTGATAGAAGGAGATACTGTCAATGTGGCTATCTAGAATTTTGTAAGTGGTTATGTGTCATTTGTAAATATCAGCGTAATGCAATTGCTTGTGTTACAACTGTATTAGAACTGTATGTCATATTGTACAGATGTATGCGGAAGAGATATTTTGTAAAATACTGAGGAGAAATGTATATACACTATGTAACTGTTTAGATGTATATGTATTTTAACTATGGAGACAGAAACACAAGAAGTTAACTTCACAAGAACAGCTGAAAACTTAATTACTTTATAACCACGTAATAAAAGAGATGTTATCTTTCAGTTTCATGCAACAGGAGAAACAATGGCTGGAACTAGAAGTTTTTGTATTGCCTTTAAATGTGGATGAATGTAAATTATTTTACGACTTCCACCTTTTAACAAAAGATCTAAGGTCTATATGTTTTCACAGGTAGATGCTAAAATCAATTGTTGTGAGCCTGGGAACTGATGGTCAGATGACAAGAGGTGATGTCATGCTGCCAGCAACCCCAGCAGTAATATTTGAAATATTAATTTAAGAACTCTGTGAGAGAGAGACTCTCCCCTGGATTTTTTAAAAGCTTGCACAGTGTGCATGATTAGTGTTAGATGAAATTCTGCCAATATGGCGGCCGAGCGATCCACGTACATGCACGTCTTACGTACTCGAGCGCTGTAGCACTAGTGCTGCACGTCCCCAGCCCCCATATGCAAATCACCCCATTTGCAGGTGAAAAACATGCAAATTAGGTAAATTTGCCACCCAGGAAGCAGGAATCAGGGGGTGCAGGACTAGCGTAATATGCAGAAATGTACTCGGTTAGTAACCAAGCACGGCACTGCAAACTGCAAAACAGAGCTATGACAGCTCCAAATAAAGGCCACATAGCATTGAGGAAGCATGCCAATGGCCAAGTAGAAGGCCATTGGCATTGCAAACAATGCAAACTGTACAAAATACAACTTTTATGATATGTCCGCCGATCACGTCCATTGAAGCATAGTGCAGCGGCGTGCAAATGGGGCCGGCAGAGAAATAAGAAAATAAACCTAAAAACAACAGTCTAACTAAAATCAGTATTCCACCATGCAAGTCAATGGCAGACAAAAGACAACTTGGCCACTGAGTAGTGGTTGCTAAGGGGGAGGCACATTGTGACACATGTAACTATGCATTAGCAAGCGATTCTATGCAAATGAGGGGAAGGATAGTGAATCCCGGTTTTCCCCAGCATGTGAGGCAGATCCTAACAGTGTATGAGTATGGATAGTTGAGTGCAAGACTAGGAGGTAGGTGACATCATGTGTGGGAGTGTCAGGCATACTCTCAGTGGATTGGGGCCTTGTATCTCAAAGCCAGAAGGCGTGTCTAAACCTGCCCAGCATGTGCAACACAGTGTAAGAGGGTGTGCGCACCATGCAACAGGATCTACAGGAAGATAAAGCAAGTGACCCCAGGAAATAGTAGCAGTATGCACACTGCAGTACACCGATTGTGCGGCACACCCCCGGGATGAATCAGAAGGGCAATGGGAAGGGATAGCAGTAGTAGGAAGTTAATCAAGGGGTACTAGGTTTGCTGCCAGGTGGAATGGATCAGAACCAGCCAATTACAGGCAGCAGACTAGCCCAGCCCAGAACACCACTGTAAACTATGCAAACACCTAACTCTCTGTTTTTTCCCACACCCTACACCACCAGTGTAAACAAGCAGGTAACTTCTAACATTCACAACAGCAAAATGTTAGGGGCTGCAATAGCTATCATACAACTTGTGGAAGAGGCTGAGAGTGGCAAGGATGGAAATGCTGCTGACCAACCCACAGTGAGGAGACGGAGAAGAGTGTACAGACCCAGGGTGACCTACCAAGGGCTACATGAGCTGGAGATAGTGGAGTGCTATAGGGTGGACAGGGACCTCCTACAGCAGATTGTTGACTGTGCTGGCCATGCCTGACACACAGAACTAACAGAGGGGAATCCATCCCAGTGGAAACAAAGGTATGTGTAGGCCTAAAAATACTAGCTACAGGTACCTTCCAAAGGCCATCTGAGGATATGATGGGAATCTCACAGGCATCAGCATCCAGGGTACTCCACCAGTTCCTGGATGCCATGGCAGCACATGTCTGTGAGCATATATATTTCCCCCTCACCCGTGAGGCGTTGGCCAGCAGTATGCATCTCTTCCACCAAATAGCGGAATACCCTGAGGTAGTGGGTGCAATATACTGCACGCACATACACATCAAGCACCACCCAGTGAGCAGGGTAGGGTTTACATCAACTGCAAGGGCTTCCCCTCCATCAACTGCCAGGTCATGTGTGATGCCCAGGGCATAATACTGAACATGTGTGTTGGCTGCCCTGAAAGTTATCACGATTCCCACATCTGGCATCTGACGCAGCTGTACCAGAAATTTGCCAGTGGGGACATCCCACATGGTCACCTAGTGAGGGATGCTGGATACACACTGGAGCCTTGGCTGATGACACCCATCAGAAATGCACACACACCCGAACAAGAATTCCATAATGAGGCACACGAACAAACACGAATTATAATAAAGCATGTGTTTGGGATGCTCAAGTCATGGTTCTGGTGCTTGGACACATAGGTTCATAGGTAGGTACTAGGCTATCTGCCCGAAGGCATTTATAAGCCTAGCTGGAATGTGTTGGCTTTCGCCACCCCCTTAGATTAGTTTCCTGTGCCTCTGTCCAGCAGACCCATTGAAGTGATCCCTGGGGTAAACTTTCTGTTTCCCATCCACTCGTCAAGGTTTCTCTTGAAGAGAGTTAGCAAGGAGCTCTGTCTAATGTAGACTGGAATCTTGTTCCAGAGTATGGGAAGTCTCTGGGACAGGAATCTATCCCTCCAGCACATCCTATTTATTGTTGTGGTGAGGTTTAGATCCCTGGAGCATGTGGCTCGAGGGGATATGGTTTTCTTTAGGTGGAGCATGTCCATCAATTCTGGGTTGGACATGGCCTTGTATGTCAGGCAGAGATCACCTCTGAGTAGGCGGTATGCAAACGAGTACAGCTGGAGTTTCTTCAGTCAAGCTGCATTGGGCATCTGCTTGATGCCAATGATCCTCTTGGTGAGGAACTTCTGTGGTCTTTCCAGTTGTTGCAGGTATCTTGTAAGGTACATCTCAAATGGGGCATTTTACTCTATGATGGGTCTGATGAGTGATGCGTAAAGGGGCCCAATGACCTATTTCGATCTGGATGCAAACCCTTTTGTGATTAGGTGGGCCACATAGAAGGATTTTCTAACCACTTTGGCAATGTGGTTAGCAAAGGAGAGGTTACTATCTACTTGGGTCCCCAGATCCCTTATTACGTCTTCCGTATTTAGGGGGCTACCACCTATGTGGTAGTTTGCGGGTACTTTGTTTTTTCCAAAAGGGATGACTATGCACTTTTTGGCATTTAGCTTGAGACCATGGTTTTGACACCAGGTATCTGTCTCAGTGAGACCCTTTTGGAGGATGTCTGTGTCAGCCGGAGAGTCAGTTATAGCCCCTAGTTTGCAGTCGTCTGCAAACTTGGTGATCCATAGTCCTTCTGTGCTTGCCTGTACCTCTGTGAAGTAAATTCTGAACAGGAGGGGTCCCAGGACTGAGCCCTGGGGAATGCCACTTGTAACAGGTTTATAGTCAGACCTAGCTCCTGCAACTCTTTCCATGTGGGTTCTGTCTGTGAGCCATTTGGCAACCCATCTCATGACGTAGGAGTTTATGTTCAGGCTGGTGAGCTTGTCTATAATACCTGAGTGGGGAATAGTGTCGAAGGCCTTTGTGAGGTCTAGGTAGGCTGTGTGGACCACCTTTCTCTTGTCTATAGCCTTGGTAACTGTCTCAAAGAAGTCCACCAGGTTTAGGAGGCATGATCTGCCCTTAACAAAACCGAACTGGGTTGTGTCCTGTGTTTGGAGGTTTCTGATGTCTCTGTTAATGAGATCCATGTTGATGGGCTCCATAGCTTTGCAGACCAAGCTAGTCAGGCTTATAGGGCAATAGTTCCCAGGGTCTGTTGTGGCTCCACCTTTGTGGAGCGGAATAACTGTTGCTGTGCGCCACTCTGTGGGCACGTAGCCTGTGGAGAGGCTAAGTTTAAACAGTGTGTTTAGGTGAGGGGTTAGTTCATCTTTGAGCTGGTGTAGGACACAGCCTGGGACACCATCCTGTCACATTGATGCTGTGTTTTTGGCTTTGGAAAGGGCTGTTTCAACCTGAGTGTCTGTGATTTCAGGAGCACTACATTCTTCTGGTATAGTTATGGGCCCTTTTGTGGGTGAGAGGGAGCTGAAGTTTGCACTGAATCTGTCTGCCAGGATGTTGGCTATATCTGTCGGTTCAGTGTATTTTGTGCCATTTTGCATTAACTCTGAGCAGATCTGAGAATTGCCACTTAGATTCTTGACATAGCTAAAGAATGCCTTGTGGTTATCTTTGGAGTCCATGGCAATTTTTCTTTCGAAGCTAACCTTGGATGATTTTATGAGGGAACATAGTTTCTTGCTGATACTGATCAGGGATGTCTTCCCTTCTTGGGATTTTATGAGGGAACATAGTTTATTGCTGATACTGATCAGGGATGTCTTCCCTTCCTGGGATTTTACTTTTTTCTGTACTAGTTTCCTCCTTTTATTGTATAGCTTGTTTATGGCAGGGGTCCACCAGACTGGTTTCCTTTTCTTGGAGGAGTGAGTCTTGGTTTTGTTTGGGATAGCATGATCCAACTTCCCACCTTGGTCTTAAGTAATGTGAAGTTTGCTTTTGAAAAGTTTTTCACAGTGGTTTCTTTGATCAGGTGGTGGAAGGTGGATATCCAGAGTGATTACTTTATGGTCAGATCTAACAAGCAAGGGGTTGACCCCCCCAGTGTGGAACACTGGTCGCCCATGTTGGTGATGACCAGGTCCAATATGTTGTCACCTCTGGTGGGGGTGTTAACCAATTGATCCAGGGTGTTTGAGTTTATAAATTCTAGGTAATGTTGGGCCAGGGAGTTCATACTTGAGTAGTTCTCTCAGTTAATGTTTGGATAATTGAAATCACCCAATATCAAGGTGTTTGGTAGGACCTTTATGTTTCCCAGTGTTTCCAGGAATGCGGAGTGGGAGTCCTAGGACATAGGTTCATAGGTTCATAGGTTCATACTAGGCTATCTGCCCTAGGGCATTTATAAACCTAGCCAGAGTGTGTTTGGCTTTCGCCACCCATTTTAAAATAATTTTGCTATGCCCTTTTTCGAGGTTAGTATACTGTGCCTTTGTCTAACAGTGACACAGAAGTGATACCCGGGGTAAACCTATGATCTCCCATCCACTCATCAAGATTCCTCTTGAAGAGAGTCAATGAGGGTCTCTGCCTAACCTGGACTGGGATTTTATTCCAGAGTGAAGGGAGCCTCTGGGTTATAAATCTGTCCCTCCAGCATGTCCTATTTATTTCAGTGCTGAGGTTCAAGTCTCTCGAGCGTGTAGCTCGATGGGATTTGGATTTTCTGAGGTGCAGCATGTCCATTAATTCTGGGTTGGACATGGCTTTATACGTCAGGCACAGATCGCCTCTGAGCAGGCGGTATGCCAATGAGTAGAGCTGGAGTTTCTTTAACCGGGCAGCATATGGCATCTGTTTGAGCCCTTTGATCCTCTTGGTGAGGTACTTTTGGGGTCTTTCCAGTTGCTGCAGGTGTCTGGTAAGGTACATCCCAAAAGGGTATTGTACTCAATTATGGGCCTGATGAGGGATGAGTAAAAAGGCACGATGACCTCCCCTGATCTAGATGTGAATCCCTTCATGATTAGGTGGGCTATATAAAATGTTTTTCTAACCACTTTGGCCACGTGGTTGTCAAATGAGAGATTGTTATCAACTTGGGTCCCCAGGTCCCTAATTACTTCTTCTGTACTTAATGGATTACCACCTATGTGGTAATTTGTGGGCACTTTGTTTTTGCCAAAGGGGATGACTATACACTTTTTGGCGTTTAGCTTGAGGCCATGGCTCTGGCACCAGTTGTCTGTTTCTATGAGGCCCTTCTGAAGGATGCTTGCGTCGGCTGGAGTGTCGATTATGGTGCCCAGTTTGCAGTCATCTGCAAACTTGGTCAGCCACAGTCCTTCCGTGTTGGCCTGTACCTCCGAGAAATATATACCGAACAAGAGAGGTCCCAGGACTGAGCCTTGTGGGACGCCACTTGTAACTGGTTTGGAGTCTGACATGGCTCCAGCAATTCTAACCATGTGGGTTCTGTCCTTGAGCCAGTTTGCAACCCATCTAGTGACATAGGGGTTTATATTTAAGCTGGTGAGCTTATCTATAATGCCCGAATGGGGTATTGTATCGAAGGCTTTTGCGAGGTCCAGGTAGGCTGTGTGGACCACCTTCCCCTCGTCAATGGCCTTAGTGATTGTTTCAAAGAAATCAACCAGGTTTAAGAGGCAGGATCTGCCCTTATCAAAGCCAAACTGGGTAGGATCCAGTGTCTGTAGGTCCCCAATATCTTTATTTATGAGGTCCATGATGATCCTTTCCATAGCTTTGCAGACCAAGCTAGTCAGGCTTATGGGGCGATAGTTTCCAGGATCAGTTGAGGTACCACCTTTGTGGAGAGGGACCACTGTTGCTGTACGCCACTCCTTGGGTACATATCCTGTAGTAAGGCTGAGATTGAACAGTAGTTTTATGTTTGGGTTTAGCTCTTCTTGGAGTTCATGTAGGACGCAGTCCGAGACACCGTCTGGTCTCATTAATGCTGTGCGTTTTGCTTTGGAAAAGGCAGTTCTTACCTGAGCATCTGAGATGTCAGGGGGGCAGCACTCTGCTGGGATAGATATTTGCCCTTTTGGTGGGGGGGGTTTGCACTGAACCTGTCAGCTAGGATGTTGGCAATGTCTGTGGGTTTGGTGTATTTTTTGTCATTTTGGACTAATTCTGAGCATATCTGGGAATTCCACCCAGGTTCCTAACATAACTAAAGAAAGCCTTGTGATTATCCTTAGTGTCCTGTGCAATTTTTCTCTCGAAGCTGGCCTTAGACGATTTTATGAGTGCCCGTAGTTTTTTGCTAATACTGATCAGAGATGCCTTCCCTTTTTGGGATTTTGCTCTATCATGTAGTAGCTTCCACCTTCTATTGTATAGTTTGTTTATGGCTGGGGTCCACCAGACAGGATGTCTGCCTTTGGAGGATTGGGACTTGATTTTATTTGGGATTGCATGATCCGTGCATTCCTGAAGGTGTTCATAGAATGCATTTATAAAGGATTCTGCGGTCTGGGCCATATTGTCCACAGGCCCGGGGGCTTTAAAGGATTCCACCTTGGTTTTGAGGAGTATAAAATTTGCATTAGAGAAGTTTTTCACTGTGGTTTTTAGGGCAGGGGGTGCAGTCGGGATGTGAATATCCAGTGAGATTAGTTTATGGTCTGATCTTACCAATGAGGGATACACTTCTGGTCTGGAGCATAGAGTCCCCATGTTGGTGATGATCAGGTCCAGTATGTTTTCCCCTCTTGTGGGAGTGGTAAGAAGTTGTTCCATAGCATTTGAGTTTATAAATTCTAGGAACCTTTGGGCTAGGGTGTTGGAGCTAGAGTAATGCTCCCAGTCTATGTTTGGGTAGTTGAAGTCACCCAATATAATGGTGTTTGGAGAGACCTTCATATTTTCCAGTGTTCTCAGGAAGGCCGAGTGGGGTTCCTAGGTTTGGGAGGGTGGTCTGTAGCAGGCTATAAACTGGAAGGCAGTTTTACCCACTGTTAGTTGCACATGGATAGTCTCTGATGCTTCGTGCTGTGCCACCAACCTGGAGGTGTGAGTATCTTTGACGAATATTGATACTCCCCCTCCTTTTGTGGTTCGGTCCAAGTTTGGGGGCTGAAAAGCATGGTATGAGGTATAACCTGGTAGTGCTGGGGTGCTCCCGGGAGTCTTGAACCAGGTTTCTGTTACTGCACAGATATCGATGTTCTCCATGCTAAGGAGAGTTTTGAGTGCGTGCATCTTGAGGTTTAGACTTCTGGCATTGAGTAGCATTACTCTTAGTTTCTTATCCCTTGTGATATCTATGGAGGTGGGTTTGTCTTTTGAGCCTTGCCTAAAAAAGGCACTATGGGGTAGCAAGAGCCTTTGCCAATATCCAAAAGCCCAGGGGTGACAGGTGCAAGCCATCCCTAGCGAAGCATCGTGGCTTGTTGAGCATGTCATCCCAGGTGAGCCTTTGAATGACACCAATACTTAAGCCAATTGTTGAAATTGATCATCTTGTCTTCATATTGTGGCATCATTCTTGGTGAGGGTAAGATGCTACTCAAGATCAGGGTCATACCGGCCTGGGCTACATGCTCAGAGAGCTCCTCTATGTCTCTTTTCATGTAGTCCAGGGAGGTACATCTCAGGTCATTCACACCAGCATGGACAATGACTGAGTCATATTTGTACTTGCCTTGGAGTGACCTGAGCGCTTGTGTTATGTGGCGGATCCTAGCGCCCGACAGGCAGCTCACCGTGACCTTCTCCTTGTTCAGTCTGGTGAGCGGGACGTCAGTGTGCCTGATGATAGAGTCACCTATTACAAGTGTATCAGGTGTGTTGTTTAGCCTTAAGGGCTGTGACTGTTCAGCACATTGGCTTTGTGAGCTATGTGTTGTACGTGTTTTGTTTTGGAGTAGCGGTTGCTTGGGTGTCTGCTTTGGAGGTCTCTGCTGCTTAGGCAGATTTTTATTTAGAGCCTCCGAGTATGTTTTTATGTGTTTGGTTTGCTGTCATGGTAGGTCTATGTGAGACTGGAATTGTAGTGAGTGTGGTTTCCTTCTCCTCCTGACTGGTTACGCCAGTACTGAGTTGAGAGAGCTTAGCCTCCAGTATGGCTATATGGTTGCATCTCTCACATGTGTTGGAATTTGTTGGGAGGAGGAGAGGGTTGTCTGTGTACATGAGGCAGTTGTAACATGGTTGTAACATGGTGGGTGATCTGTAGCAAGCTATAATTTGAAAAGCAGTTTTGCCCATTGTTAGTTGCACGTGGATGATCTCTGAAGCATTGTGCTGTGCCACTAACCTGGAGGTGTGGGTATCCTTGATGAATATGGATACTCCCCCACCTTTGTATTTCTGTCTGGATTTTGTGGCCGAAATGTATGGTATGAGTTGTAGCCAGGTAGTGCTGGGGTGCTCTCTGGAGCCTTAAACCAGGTTTCTGCTACTGCACATATATCAATTTTCTCCATACTGAGGAGTGCCTCGAGTGAGTGCATTTTGAGGTTTAGGCTTCTGGCATTGAGCAGCATTACACTTGTGCTATTTACGGGGGTGGGTTTATCTTTTGAGCCTTGCCTAAAAAAGGCACTATGGGGGTGGCAAGAGCCTTGGCCAGTATTCTAAAGCCTAAGGGTGACAGGTGCAAGCCGTCTTTAGCAAAGCAGCGTGGCTTGTTGAGCATGTCATCCCAGGCTGACAGACACTGGATCCCCTTTGAATGACATCAGAAGCATAGCCAATTGTTGAAACTGATATTTTTTTTCTCTATACCGTGGTATCATTCTTGGTGAGGGCAGGATGCTATTCAGGGTCAGGGTCATGCCAGCCTGGGCTACGTGATCAGAGAGATCCTCCATGCTTCTTTTCATGTAGTCCAGGGAGGTACGGCTCAGGTCATTCACACCAACATGGACAATGACAGAGTTATATTTGTACTTGTTCTGGAGTGACCTGAGTGCTTGTGTTATGTGGTGGATCCTGGCACCCGACAGGCAACTAACAGTAACCTTCTCCTTGTTCAGCCTAGTGAGTGGGATGTCAGTGTGCCTGACTATAGAGTCACCTATTACTAGTGTGTTGGTTATGTTATTTTGCCTTAAGGGCTGTGATTGTGTGGCACACTGGTTTTGTGAAGTATGTGTTTCATAGTTTGTGTTGAGGGTGGAGGTTGCTTGGATGTCTGCTTTGGAGGTCTCTGTTGCTTTTGCAGATTTTTATTTAGAGCCTCCGAGTATGTTTTTGTGTATTTATGTGTGTTTTTTGCCAGTTCTGGTTTCATAGGTCTATGTGAAACTGGTGGTGTGATGCAAGTAATTCCCTTCTCCTCTTGACTGCCTGGTCCAGTCTTGGGTTGAGAGAGCTTAGCCTCCAGTTTGGCTGTATAATTGCATCTCTCGCATGTATTAGTTTTTGGTGGAAGGAGGAGAGGGTTGTCTGTGTACAAGGCAATTGTAACATTGCCTCAAAATGCCCAGATTCACCAGTCGGACTGGAGAGTACACCTGGAACTGCCCATTGGACATGCCTGGATAGGTACAGTGAACTGTTTTACTGATTGGCTGGTAAGGTCGAATAGAGAGCCTTGTCCTTCTCTACAGTATAGGGGGGTCTAGTGCTAAGGTGTATTAGTGCTTGCTATGAGTTTCAGGCAAGTGCAGGGATGAGAAGTGAATGATTTGAGTGCTTAAGTTGAAAGTTTGTCTACTTCCAAGGGAAAAATTGAAGAGTAGACTTTGTGGAGCTGGGAATAGTTATACCCTAGCTAACTGGCGTTGCCCGGCATGCAAAACCACGCAAATGCGAGTTTTATAGCAGGGAAATAAAAGAGATAAAAATTAGCCCAAAATGGCCTATAAACTCCAAGTAAGGTATGGGCAAACACAGAAACTTGTAACACAGCCCTGAATTCAGCACTAACCTGAAAACTGGACTAAACTAGCTTAGAAAGGTGGGAAAACAAGTATTTTTTTTTTGTTTTTTTCAGAAAATAAAGCAGATACAATAAAAAAAACACTTTAAATGCACAGAAATGGCTATCACACTTGAGTGTGTAGCCTACAACAGTTAAACAGGTAATTGAAACACAAAAATGACTTTGTTAAAGTGCAGGTAGTAAAATAAGTACAATATGTAGCTGAAACAAGCTTTTTAAATCACAAAACTTCTAGAAAATCGGCATTTTAGGTGGAATTAGCTAAAGGCAGCAAGAAAATGTAGAAAAATGATACTTAATCACTCCAACGTCTTTCTTTTGTCTCTCTGCTGCTGTAGAACTCTGCAGGGCACCAGGCAGGAGCTTGCTGAGCTGTATACTAGCACAAAAACCTTGCAAATGTGGGTTTTATAGCAGGGAAATGAAAGAGATATGAATTAGCCCAAAATGGCCAATAAACTACTAATTTCTGGGCTGAAACCACTCCTCCAGGGACAGATAGGCTGCTCAAAGCTCCCTCTCTCTCAGTGAACAGAGAAACTTCCTTCTATCCAAGTAAGGTATGGGCAAACACAGAAACTTGTAACACAGCCCTGAATTCAGCACTAACCTGAAAACTGGACTAAACTATCTTAAAAAGGCAGGAAAACAAGTATTTTTTTTTTCAGAAAATAAAGCAGATACAATAAAAAAACAGTTTAAATGCACAGAAATGGCTATCACACTTGAGTGTGTAGCCTACAACAGTTAAACAGGTAATTTAAACACAAAAATGACTTTGTTAAAGTACAGGCAGTAAAAGAACTACAATATGTAACTGAAACAAGCTTTTTAAATCACAGAAATGCTAGAAAATTGGTGTTTTAAGTGGAATTAGCTAAAGGCAGCAAGAAAATGCAGAAAAATGTTACTTAATCACTCCAAAGTCTCTCTTTTGTCTCTCTACTGTTGTAGAACTCTACAGGGCAGCAGGAGGAGCTTGCTGATCTGTATATTAGCACAAAAACCTTGCAAATGCGGGTTTTATAGCAGGGAAATGAAAGAGATAGAAATTAGCCCAAAATGGCCAATAAACTACTAATTTCTGGGCTGAAACCCCTCCTCCACAGAAAAATAGGCTGCTCAAAGCTCCCTCTCTCACAGTGAACAGAGAAACGTCCTTCTATCCAAGTAAGGTATGGGCAAACAGAGAAACTTGTAACACATCCCTGAATTCAGCACTAACCTGAAAATTCTGGTGGAGCCTTGCAGTACTCACAAACTACATGTACACAAATCATCCTTGCATGTGCCATGCTACACAATATGATCCTGTGGAAACAGCTGCAGCAGGAGCAGCAAGGGGCAGGGCCATATAGCCTCCCACCAATGCCAAGGCCTGCACAGGCACAGAGTGACTCAGAGGAGGAACAACCTGAGCCTACCCCAGTAGGCAGAAGGAGGTCCTGCCCAGTATGCCTTGGCCCTGGCAAAGAGGCAACGCATAGCACATACGCTGACACGGGAGGGACCCAAGGAATAGAACCTCTCTTTGAGTCTCACATACAGTAAAAGGGATGCCACACATTACACTACCTGTGCCTAACCATGCATAGGCAGTTTACTACATGCATCCAACATAGGCAGCCCTGCAGCACCACACGCAATACTGGGACACTCACAGGATAAGTGGCTCACACATGCCAGTCAGGAGGGGGGGGGTCACATACCCAGCAACAGTTACAGCCAGCAGGACAGGTGTAGACAAACACAAATGCCGTACTATGGCCTCTGAATGAGGGGTATGGCTGACCCCCACCCAGGCCTACATGGACAGACCACAGCAGGCCAGGTAGTGGGATGTCAGTCCTGACAGCTAGGAAGTCAGAAACCAATGTGTATGCAATCAAAAGATAGAAACGGAAGTACACCGGTATGGCGCAGCCAGCATGATGGGTAAGACCACTGACAGAATTGGACTACAGGACATACCAGTAAAGTCCTAGCAAATGTGTGCAACTTTCAGGTGTGCCCCCCACCTCACATCGAAATACAGTAACAGTCAGGTGCGCCCCCCACTCCTGTGTAGAAACATAGAAATAGTCAGGTGTACCCCCCACTATGCAGACATGTTGCAACAGTCAATGCCAAATGATTGGTGGATACCCTGCAGACACAGCATGCTACCTGTCGGTGTACAACACAAAGGTCAGCTGTGCAGTACAAACCACCGGATATGCTCCACACATGCATAACAGATGGCCTTACTAGGCATGCTCACACACTTAGAGTAATGAAGGCAATGTCAGTCATCAACATACTGAAAGGTCATACTGGGCATGCTCACACACAAATACATGAAAGCTATGTATGCAAACACCAATGGACCAGACATATCCAGCGGTTGCAATAGTTACTGCAGACACATGTCAGTATGCACCACTCATGCCTTGCACACACAGTGGATAGGAATACAGACATATATGTAAGGACAACACACCATAATACGCCAAAGGTAGATGGATATAGATGTGTGGAAGAGGGTGACTGTGACAAGGAGCCATCCAAGCCTGACCCACTGAGCACACAGCCAAAGGGCCCCAAACACATCAGTTGCAGATTTCACACACTGCAGTTACTAGTGACCAGTACCTGTTAGCACCACAGACTATGTGGTCCATGTGCCAACTGTGCAACATGGCTGTACAAGGACATAGTCAGCTAATTGCCCTAGACATGCACCTGTGACATATGACCCCGTGTGAGGGCACCTGTAGCATGTCACCCCCTACATGAATGGTGTATGGGCCATGCACACACTGGTCACCCCATAGCGATACCCTGACAAGCCTGCTGAGGTTATTCAATGTGTAATATACCTTTGGGAGACTTGTAGGCTAGTAATCTCTGTGACGCGTCCCATAACTGCATACTGCTGTAGTGTGATAGACTAGTTAGGTAGGAGTTTTCACCCCAGCCATGCCAACTGTGAGTGTGTGTCATTGTTCGTGTGTGTGTCAATCTCTCCCTGACTGTGTAGAGAGCAATGCTTTTAGGTTACTCACACCCCTTACATTTCACATACCCATCTTTGGCAAGGCTGCTGATGTCACCCACCTAGAAATACTCCCCTGGGAGAGCTGTAGCCCAGTAATCTCCATAGCGCATGCTGTAACTGTGTACTGCTGTAGTGTGATAATGTAGTTAGGTAGGAGGTCAAACCCCAGATGTGGCAACTGTGCATGTGTGAGTCTGTGTGTGTGTCTATCTGTCACAGACTGTGTAGAGAGCAATGCTTTTTAGGCCACTCACACCCCTCACAAGTCGAATACTCTCCTTTCGCAAGGCTGCTATTGTCACGCAACTTGGAATACACCTCTTCGACGATCGTAGCTGAGTAATCTCCATAGCACATCCTGTAACATCGTATGGCCATAGTGTGATTAAGGAGTTAGTTGGGAACTCTATCCCCTGACCTGCTGACTGTGTGTGCATGCGTGTATGTCTGACTGTGTAGAGAGCAATGCTTTTAGGTAACTTACACCCCGTACATTTCACATACCCACCTTTGGCAAGGCTGCTGATGACATCCACCTAGATATACTCCTCTAGGAGAGCTGTAGCCCAATAATCTCCATAGTGCATGCTGTAACTGCATGCTGCTGTAGTGTGATAATATTGGTAGGAAGTCAAACCCCAGATATGGCAACTGTGCATGTGTGAGTCTGTGTGCATGTCTGTCACTGACTGTGTAGAGAGCAATGCTTTTTAGGCCACTCACAAGTCGAATACTCTCCTTTGGCAAGGTTGCTGATGTCAAGCAACTTGAAATACACCTCTGGGACAATCATAGCCAAGTAATCTCCATAGCATGTCCTGTAACAATGTATGGCCATAGTGTAATTAAGGAGTTAGTTGGGAGTTCTAGCCTCCGACCTACCGACTGTGTGTGTGTGCATGCATGTCTGACTGTGTAGAAAGCAATGCTTTTAGGTAACTCACACCCCGTACATTTCACATACCCACCTTTGGCAAGGCTGCTGATGCCACCCATCTAGAAATACTTCCCTTGGCAGTGCTGTAGCCCAGTAATCTCCATAGTGCATGCTGTAACTGCAAACTGCTGTTGTGTGATAATGTAGTTAGGTAGGAGGTTGAACCCCAGATGTGGCAGCTTTGCATGTCTGTCTGTCACTGACTGTGTAGAAAGCAGTGCTTTTTAGGCCACTCACAAATTGAATACTCTCCTTTGGCAAGGCTGCTGATATCATGCAACATGAAATACACCTATGAGATGATTGCAGCTGAGTAATCTCCATAGCACAACTGGTAACATCGTATGGCCATAGTGTGATTACGGAGTTAGTTGGGAGTTCTAGCCCTCGACCTGCCAACTGTGTGTGCATGCGTGCATCTCTAACTATGTAGAGAGCAATGCTTTTAAGTAACACACATCCAGTGCATTTTACATACCCAACTTTGGCAAGGCTACTGATGTCACCCACCTAGAAATACTCACCTGGGAGAGTTGCAGCCCAGAAACCTCCGTAGCACATGCTGTAACTGCATACTGCTGTTCTGTGAATTAGCCACATGGTTGGGTTCCATCCCCACATATAGCAGTTCTGGATGTATTGTGTGTGTCACTGTCTGTGCAGGCAACAATGCATTTTAGGCTAGTCTCTCACAGTCATTTCAAAGCCCTACTTAGGCAATCCAGCTGATGTCAATCAGTGTGAAATACACTTATGGGCAAAGACTACCACACTAATATCCGTGGCACTTACTATAACTGTGTAATGCTATAGTGTGATACACTAGTAAGGTAAGGGTTCTACTCCCAAACTTGACAGGTGTGTGAGTGTGTTTGTAACCTGTGTACAGGTGGTTGTGACTGTGTGGCCATTGTGGAGTGGGTTTTGCATTTTCCTATATAGTGGCCATACTATATATCACAATGTCCACTGTACAATGATAACACGTGATATGGCTGAGAGGCCGGGGTGCAAAGCCATACCCAGACATGTGACATCACAGTTAGCAACCCCAGTATTACCCAGAGCACAATCTCACCCCATGTGTCGTACACGCACATGCCTAGGTAACAGCCAAGATGTGAGTAGTACACTGGACACTGGCCACCGATAGTTACTATGGAGTGACAGCGGTGAGCCACAGAGGGCATGACACCCAGTCCATATGTCCAATATGCACATGTATGCAGACAGTGCACCTGCCCCATGTTCTCCAGTGGACAACTGCACCACCTGTGATGGCATCACATGTGACCCACAATGGACATACCATGCCTGATAATATGCCCATATGGACAGATGCCACTGACACCAAGGAATGCTGATAGCATGCACACCATGTAGGTGTAGGGTAAAGTTGCTGGCCATTACCAGCTCCTGCCACAGGTGGGCAGGACTGGCACATCTGATGATAATCTGTGTTCACAACATGGGGCGGACACCCTATGTACAGTTCCACATGTCACTGTACATGTATGTGGGAGGTGTGCACATCCCAGACGCAGTCCATGTCATGGACGGAGGAACACAAACATGGTAAGTGATGCACAGCAATGCCCACACACAGTAGTCACCCAGGTGACCAGATGGGGATACAATACCCGCCTGTGTGGGCAAATGCAGACACTACATCGCTGAGCCACAATGCAGACCATCATCATGTGGCCTCAAGCCAAGGTACACCCATCACCTAGCCATGGACAGCCGTCTGGCGCAGTCGAAAACCACACACCTGTGCAGACATGCACACATGCATGTCAGTAGTGGCATCCTGTGTGTTTGTGTGTGTGTGTTGCATGCTGCAGATGTTCACATCCACACTTCCTACAACCTGCATGGGCATACTGCAGCATGCTGTCTGATGTCAGACACCTTCCCATACCCTTCTCCTGTACAGCCCCCATATGACCTGTGTGGTGCATGGGATACCTGTACAGTGATGTGATGTGGCAATCCCACAACTGATGAGTTGTACACCTGGCCCTGCCACATGTGTCAATGTGTGTGTGTCCTTGTGAGAGTGCGGCTGAGTTGACGCTAGCACCTGTTCATGCCGTCAGACACGTGTATGTCACCTAACATGCAACTACTGTATCCCTGTTGCAAATGTGACTCCCCATCACATATATGTTCTGAGTGCTCCACAACAGGTAACCCATGTGGCGCATCCACTAATTGCAGCAGATTGTGCTAGCATTACATAGTCATCAGGGGTTTGATACCCTGTGCTGCTAGGTGTGTGACACAACCATGCCTTAGTTTTACCCTACAAACCCCTCCCTGACATGTATTAGCCTCTGACTGCATCCCCCACCCCATCTCAGGTGGATGTGGAGACCTATACCTGCCTTGCTTAGGCAGCAGCATGTGTAATGTAGGTAATGCTCATGGTCAGCTGATAGCTTCTGCATGAATTGCAGCCCTCCCCTAGCTGATTGCATGTAAAGCAGCCATGGTAACATCCCCATCACCAATTGCATGGAAACACACTCCAATACCCAGGAACATCATGGTGGTGTTTGTCCTTGTCACCCACTGTGAGCTGGAACTAGATCTGGTGTGTGCCAAATAGCATCCCAGATGGATTATGGTGTACCTCTAACAACATACACTGTGGAAACAGTGCATCAAATGGGAGGTGGATGTGCCTGACCTGACTACAGCCTGTAGGTGCCTCTATACTGCATTTGGAGTAATGCTGCTTTCACAGTGTTTGTGTGAATATGACTGATGTACATGTCTCAATACCTGCCATGTCAGTTCCATGCTGATGGGGAATCACCATCTGCAGGGTCATCTGCAGCCTGGGCAGTGTTGTGTCCATGGCTGCATGTGCCACCCACGGAGCATCTAGCTGGCAACTGCTGAAGGTAGTGTGAGTATTGCAGTCAGTAGATGGAGAAAGCTGTGGTAGTCACAGATGTCATATCTCTAAAAGGACATATGTTGCAACAACCCTGTAACAACAGTAAATGTGTGTGGTCATCACAGCAGCATGTCAATATTGGTCCTGTGTATGTGCTCCCAGCCCCACCTCTGTCAACCTTTGTACATATGCCGTGCATGAAGTGGTGCATATGTGCTGTACACTATACTTTGTGGCATCATATCTGAGAACAAGCCATGGATATATCTGACTGCTACACATGTTATGTACAGTAGGGGTTACATTACATTACCTGTACATTCTGAGGATGTTCGTACAGTACTGAGGTCTGTGTACCTATGTTGAATGTCGACAGTGTGTGTAGTGTTGATATGTACCTTAGCCTGTGTACAGACTGTGGTAGATGACATTGTTCTAGTTTCCCTACTTGCAGATGGTACATGCTGCCCCACTGTATGGTACTGTAGTGGTGTACATATTTGTAGGGCCATAAATACACGTGTACCATACCACAAACACCCACCAGACCAAACTGTGTAGCAGGCCAGTATATGTAGGGAAGTCTGTGAGTGGCACATATGAGGATGGTGTCAAACACATAGCCCATATACTGTCATACCATGCTAGCTAACCATATGTGGCTGTGGCTGTGTTCACAGTGGTTGTGGATATACACTGTCACAAAGGTGTATCCTACCCTGTGCTGTGACATGCCTGTGGAGCCTGCTGTATATGCAGGTACATGTGCATTCCCCCTTGGGAGGTGTAGGCCAGTATTGAGCCAGTCTGCCTGCAGCCTGCACAGTGCATTGTGACATGTCTAGTAGCTGATTGTAGCTACCCAATGGGATGTCATGCACAGATACTAGCCAGATGTCCCACTGCTGGGTCTCCCCTAACAGTTATGTATGTCAGACAGGGCAGTGGGATGCAGTGCGGATGTATGTCATTACCTATTGTGTAGTATGTGGCCATGGCACCCCTGTACCAGTGGTCATACTGTTACAGGCCAGGCAGAGGTGTGTGAATGCATGACCTATGGTGGACATTATATACCTGTCGTCATGTGTTATACCCATCTACATGGCCATCCACATCCATATTGTGAGGCATGGTACACATGTGTAGCACTAAGGGCATATGTGTATACCTCTGGAATGCACAGACTGTGTCAGACCCCCACATATACTGGCCAATATCTCTGCTGCAGTCCACAGTGGCATTACATGCTAGCAGCAGTACTGTACACTGATGTCCTTTGGATGTTGTTCTGTAACTAATGGCACACATGTTATGAGCAGATGTGACCTGCCACACACACCATGTCTGTGAAGACAATCCCAATGACAGTAGCAATAGCCTACTAGTATACCTGCTAGAGATACCTGACATCCCCTGCAACTATGACATTGGGAACATACGGGCTGGGGTGGCCTACACTTCATGTCCAGGAACTATGGTGGGATTTTATGTACATTTGCATATCCAGATAGCCACATATATGAATACACATGTGCACTACACCCATTTAACACTGTCATGGCAACCATCCACTACTGATCCCCACATCGTGTGTGTGGTCCCATTACATCTCCTGTGTGATGGGCATCCGTCCCATGTGTGGGCAGCAGTGCTACCGACAGCATGTAGCAATACCCCATACAGGAGAAGCATCACACTCAGGGCAGCCACATATTCTTCAGAAGATCTGGACGTACAGACAGACTGCGAGTGGAGTTGTGTTATGCATTGTACAGTACTGGTGTAACAGGGAGTGGGTGCACATGCTAGTTTGCCATGGAATGCAGTCCATCTGCATAGAACACAACTGTGGGCCTACACTCATGCCAGCCAGAGCTGTGCCTATCATGTCTTGTCTGTCCACCACACAGGTCTTGTGTCAGATAACACACTGGCAGTGTGTGCATCGTGTGTTACCAGGTCATGGCTACATCCATGGCTGTCCATACCAGCAATTCCCTAACTAAGGGTATATTACGGACTATCCTGTAACACCTGCATCTTGTGTAGTGTATGGCAATAGTTGTCCAGATATGTGCCTGTATTCCAGCCTCTGTCCATCACCTGCATACCAAGCTGTGCACATATGTCATGTTGTCGGTGGTTGATCCATAGTGGGCTGGTAGTATAACACACTGCCATGTCTGTCATCAGTCCACTGCCATTGTAATCCCCACACATATGGTGGGGCTGGGGCCATATATGTGTGGGCGTGACCCACACGATACATGTGTGCCCTCATACACTGCAGAGCCCAGTGTATGTCACAGTGGTATAAGGCCCTGTATAATTGAGGGGGAGCACCAGAAAAGACCTAGGCTGCTACAAAATGTGGGGTTATCAGGGCTGAGCTGCCTTAAGGTATCTGGATGCACAGTACCACATACTTCACCTATATACACATTACTGTCATGGATCTGGGTACTGCAGGACTACTGCTCCCTGCCATACAAACTGTTCTGTGTGTTGGTGTGCACGTGATGGTGTCAGTTATGCCAAGTTATGTAGCAGTTACAACCCATGTGGTCATAAGACGTCCATAACACCTACTGTGTTTGTACAGTGTGTAGATAGAGGCTTCTAAACTACACACCTGGAGTACATACTGTTGATTATTAGGTATCATGTGGCCCAGTGTATCTTTCCTATTGTGCAATGTGAATGGCTTGGCCTGTACAGCAACCTACTGTATGAGTGTAACTGGTCCAGTGTAGCATCACTCCTTGGATATAGTTGTCATTGTCTGAACAGCTAGATAGCATGGCATGTAGAACTGTAATAGTACACAATGACAGGTTACCATGTCAGCAAACCTGTGGGTGTTGTTTCACCTATGACCTCTCTGTGGGTGTATGTTACAGGCAATGATTGTCATTTGTATGGGTGGCACATACAGTGTCCAGTTATTCAGGGGTCAACTGTAGGCATAGTGGCTGTTCCATATTGTGTGCACCTACCACTTATGTTTCGTACTGTACATATAACTGCATGTGTATGTGTAGTCACATGTATATGTACATATATATATATATATATATATATATATATATATATATATATATATGTGTGTGTGTGTGTGTGTGTGTGTGTGTGTGTGTATGTGTGTGTACATATATATATATATATATATATATATATATATATATATATATATATATATATATATATATATATATATAAAATCATGTATATGTATACCTGTATCTGCATATCTGTGTCTGTGTATCTGAAGCCTGGTAATGTTGTTGGCATCCACATAATACATTCCCCATGGGAGCGAGAATATACTGCATGATATGTTACCAATAACAGCCTGACATCATACAGGTCGAGTGTAGTACAGGTAACATTGTGTGCTCATGTTGCCATTGGCCCTGGTTATGGGATCACCAACACTTGGTAGTGTATTGCAGGGCGGACTTGTTTGGCTGGGGGGATGCCTATTTGTACGACCAGTATAGTGTGTGGTGCCTCTCAACCCCATTAAATTAACATGTAGCCTGTTACACTCCACTCCCTAACAACTACATGTTCCTTGCAGTACCAGCACAACAGTGTTGCACCAATGGGTCGGTAGGCATGGGAATCCCATTGAGGTCTGCCATGTGTGTGTGTATGTGCATGTGTGCATATCTGTAGGGTACAGCGGTCTGAGTCCACATACTCCTATTGCAATGCACATTGCCACACAGTGGTACAGATATTGTTGTTGTCAACCATAGGTGTGGCAATGCTATGCAACACCCTACTATGTCTGTGGCATGTGCATCACATGCATATCCCTGTGGTACCACTGTTGTGATATGCAATGGGTTGTTTTTGTGTCATGGCCACTGTGTGATAGTGGGTATGTCAGAGTATCTAGATGGATCCTAGTGTGTACAATACCCAGTGGGGTATGTGGATGCTGTGTACACTGTATTTACACTATGGTACAGTTGGTATATGGCCCACGTACCACTCTCAGGTGACCAATGTCACCATCACCCTTACAGGTAAGAGAAAACAGGATACGGCCCAGTTACACATGTGCTGTGTGCAGCCTACCTGTAACACACTGGACACATGGACTAATTAGTTATCAACTATACAACTAGGTCTCTAAGATGTATGTCTACCCGTTATGTGTCGGTCAATGTGTACATGATGGTATGACACACTATGTATTCACCATATACAAACATTACATCCCCCATTACCATATTGTATGTGTCTGTGGATGGTCTGCATGTAGCAAGTGACATGGTACACACCTCACCCTACAGATGGTGTTGTGTATGCAATGACAGCTACACAGTTCAGTAGCACTACATACCTGGATTGGGGTCTAGACACAGTGTTGCCAAGTCAGGACGTGTGTGTATGTGGATGGGTTGACATAAGGGTGTAGATCATACCTGTACCAGCAGGCCACCAGTCATGTTTGCATGGCCAATAGCTGTTATACATACCTGTGGCATGTGTGCAACTGTACACTACATATGTCACGGCCATGGTGTCACCACACTGACATAACCCTGTGGAATATGACTGCGGACCATCCTCCTGCTGACACATGTATGCCTACAGCACAAATGGATGACAGTATGGGGACATCAATTGGTGTTACAACAGCTGGGATGCATCCAAGCTGCATGGCTACACTACCTGACATGTATGCAGTACACATTACCTCTGACTATATTCTACACTGCAGTACATTTTGGCACTCTATCACAGTCACTGCGTGCATCAGAACCATGTTAGTCTGCCCCTGCATCGATGTTAGGGATGGCAGGGATGTGGCACCAGTATCATCATATGCACAGGGTGTGTTGCAGGTGTGCCAGAGGCTGAGGGTGGTCCACACATGTGCCACCATGTGTGTGGGTGAGGGGTGTGGTTCCTTGAATGGAGTGTGGTGATGTTGTGTGTGCCGGAATGGGAATGCCCTAGGTGTGGTTGCATAGTGTGTGGGTATGCATGCACACAGTTCCGTCATGTGACTGCCCCACATGGGTAGTGTTGGACAGCTGCACGCCATACCTTGTAAGGTGTGCAGTTCAGTGCCTCCAGCCACAGACATGCTGACTGTGCCTGCCAGGGGTTCCATGGGCACGTGCAGGTACAGACCTTGAGGTGCTACTCTCCCCTGATGATGACATATGTCTGCTGGAACCATGTCCTGCCTGTGCCTGGCCAGGGCCATGTGCATGTGGCCTGCTGTGATGTGGACAGCAACCCCTGTGTTGTGCTGTAGTTGGTACTGCCACTACGGGAGCAGCTGTGCATCCTGGCACATCCATGTTGACTGCCAGCTGCTGGTGTCTCTGGCCTATGTCCATGCAGATGTCGCACCACTCCCAACTCACGTTCTAGCACAGACATACCATGGTCGAGGAGGCCAACCATCTCACCCGACCATCTATCCATGACCTCATTATATTCATGGAAGGCAACAACGAGTTCATGAAGGTTGCCACTTACAGCTTCGAAAGCAGACCTCTGCAGCCTGAGGACCTGTCTGGAGTGCATTTCCATATGTACCTGTGCCTCCATTACAGCTTGAAACATGCTTCTGGTGGTACCAGTTGTGGTACCTCTGCCAGGGGCAGGAGGACCTGCTGTCCTCCCATGAGCACCATGGTACATCTGCAGATGTTGTGGCCTTCCAGACATCCGGTTATGCTGACTGTGACCTGACACAGTTGGCATGGACACCACACTTTCCTGGCCATTGCCATCAAGTGTCAACTGTCCCTCTGCTATGACCACATGTGATGGGGTTTGTAGGGGCACTGTAACTGCTTGCGGTCTTGGGGTGACTAGGAGGGTGATAACACATGTTGGCGCAGTGTCAGCCTCTGACAACCCCACCTGTGCCTCACTTGTACCTTCATCATCATTGGTGTCTGTACGGTCACCTACCTCAGTATGCAAGCAGGAGGGACCCTGATCCACCTTGCCACCTGTGGGGGAAACAAATACACATGTTAAGACCTGTACAGCAGTGCATAATAGTGCACACACTCACACACACTCACACTGACAGCCACCTTATATTCTCACCTTCCCTGTGTTTGCAGACAGTCCCACAGTCGGTTACATATGTTCCCCTTCCTGCATGGCATTTGCTAATACACAAGCATCACTACAGCCCATTAACATATCATCCCTCCCCATGCCTACACGTGTGGTTACCACACCTGACCTGTTACTCCATCGCCTCCCTGACCTGGGTGGAATAGGTTGTACATGGCCTCACAGCTGTCACCCTGTATTACCCTGTGTATGGGCAGTAATGGTGTACGAGGCCCCTATATGGTTGGGGCTGCTACATTCACTACATATGTCACACACCAGAGCCTCATAATACAGTCTTGCTCAGTCCATGCCAAATGTGCTGCACAAGTGACCCATCATGCGGACGACAGTACTACATGGATACACTCACTGATGTGCTGTGGTAATTCCCCATTGCATTTGTAGTGCTGCATATGTGGGTAGCCAGTTACCTATCTGCTGCTGGCAATATGATGTGTATACCTGGTGTGCCCTGCACCTCCCAATGCATGCTCCATGCTACTGCCCTTGTTAGGCTATCAGCTGTCCTATGTTCACATACCTGACAGGTTACCCTGGTGTCCCATGTCTCACTCAATGTATGGCACAATCCCAAGTAGAAGTACCACCATGTGGTCAATCCCTTCATCTGTGCATACGTGGACACACACACACACACACACACACACACACACACACACACACACACACACACACACACACACACACACACACACACACACACACACCTGATGTGCATCATCCACATTCCACTAGATTGCACCTATGAACACAACCAGGTCACACACACCCCACACTCCTACATGTAGAGTTGCACAACATTTGTACACACAGTCCGCCCATTAGCCTTCTGTCAACATGCATTACACATGGAGCTCAACAGCATGCAGTGCAACTATAGTGACATCTTGCTAGCTGTAGTATACATGTGTGTGAGGCATGGGCTTTGTTGGTAGGTGATGGCCACTCCCCGTGTTAACACTGCACCCATGTACAAAGTGTACTGTGGCCTGTTCCGCACCCTGCCTAGTACTGTGCACCATACTTTGTAGGTGTAGAAACCATTGATGCATTTGTAGTACTGTGTCGGTCAGCTCCACTGCTCACAGCCCCTGTGTGTTGTAACAACACATACCTGGGATGGTATGTGAACAGCTATCAGTTGTGGATGCCTGATGTCTGCGTAACAGATCACAGCATCAACAGTACATGTTTGACCAGTACATGACTATTACACTGACAACCAGCGGACCTTGCCATGGCTGTGAGGGGTGCCCTACACATGTCCCAGACCTCTGCATTGTTGCAAGGTCTACTCATGTGCACATCCCTTGGAGTGCACACACTGCTGTGATGAGTGCTGTGGGGTCAGGGTTGCATCTGCAATGTTTACTTAACCTGCTTGTGTGCAGCTACAGCCATGGTGGTGTTGAGACACACATGTCCCTACTGTAGGCCGTGTGTCCTGCCATATGTCACATCCCTGTGGCCACATTGCACATTGACAGGATGTTAGTTATCTTGCATGTGTCTGTTGTACCCTTCTGATACCCCAGCATGGTCTCTACTGTGATGCAGTGCATTTCTCAGCAACAAAACTTGAACATGTACAGCATGCAGTATGGGTAGGTGTGTTAGACGTGTGCATGGGGGTAGCCCATAGCTATTACATGCCCAGTTAATCATTATGCATGAACACAAACCATACTCACCGGCTATGGGCTGCTGCTATGATTGTATCCTGGAGGGACCTACATAGGAGTGTGAGAAAAAAATGATGTCAGTGGCCAAATCTGTGGCATTCATAATAGGTGAGTGCAGCATTACTTTACATCAACAGTAGAATTACACAATATTACAGCTTCTACACAACAGTTTATTACTACTACACAGCAGCAGACAAAGTATATGACATCTCAGTTCTGCATGATGTACCTGTACAGCTGCTGATGCATACACGAGTGTACCGATGTGCCCTGGGGTCTTACCTGCATGCTCCTCAGCTAGTGTGTCATTGGCACCCACCTCCAAGATGTGCCCTGCCAGGTGTTGATGTTGCGAGCAGACAGATGCCACTAGGCTGCTGAGAAGCTCCTCCACACACATGAGAGGTGAATGGGGGGTTGCTCCCCCTATTATGAGGTGGTCCCCCCTTATGGCAGCTGCATGCTGACATACATGGTGAAGCAGGTCGGTGCAATGATGCTGGACCTGCTCATAGCTGTGGTTATGCAGTCCAACATCATTGACACTGTGGTCTAGCTCATTCCACAGGGCGGTCCTCTCCTGCTGGTCATGGGCTGTCTGGCCAAAAAGAAATACATAGTGTTGTACCAGGTGGTCGATGACGGTAGCCATTTCTGCAGCGCTGTACGTGGGAAGGCAACAATGCAACATGATTCCTGGAAGACATAAAGATGGAAACAGTTATGAGCCACTTATACAGCAGGTTTACCATAGTTGTTAATACACATATATGTCTCCCCCCACCATATCAGCTACAGCAACATGTTCACAGACTGCAATTGTTCTGCCAGCTGCTTACCTACCATTGGGACATATGTTCTATTGTACCAAGCTTTTTGCTATGTGTATGTGCCACACTTTGTGCTATGTGTTTGTAGCCATGCTCCCTGTGGGGACACTTATCTTTACTGGCCCATTATAGACTATTGCACCTGCATGCCATTGTCAGTGCCACTATATATATATATGTATGAATATACATCTATGTACATATATGTGTAGATATATGTTGTACTTTATTGATATACCTATGTCTATATGAGTGTCTGTATCTGTACACATACACATCACAGTCCATATCACACAGATATGTGGAGTGCATACAGACATCTGGTCCGCATTCTGTAACCGTCTTTCATTCACAGCTGCACTGTTCTGCTTTGCTGCAACACAGACAGGTGCCACATTTGAACACAGCCTAACATTAGGGTGGTAACTATAGTGTTAGATTGCTGGTACATCTATTACACACCTATGGCATTTGTGCATGCTACATTACACATTCACATGACAGTCCTGTAAGTGCTGTGCACTGACACACATGTCTATCATGATGGCAGTACATCCACCAGCAGCTATTCTCCACACTAACATAACATATACAGATATTATGACTAACATCTTTGTCATTCATTGCTGATCTGCACAGTTGGTAGGTATGTCCCACTGCTTACAGGGACAGACAGCATTGTCCAGAGCAGTTGTTCAGTGGGACATCATTACAGGGACAACTACAGATGGCACATATCAAACATTCTACAACATACATCTTATTAATCTATACCACATCCTACATTATATTACATACAGTTGTGTTTTACATACCTTTTAGTGTTTGGATGAATGTGACGCCTTCCCAGTTATGATCTGTAGTACTGTGTTCCCCACTGTGTAAGTCTCGTGGTATACATATGTTTTCAATTTCCTTTTTTTTTTCGGTTGGTTTCCTCTTCTCTCTCTCCCTCTCCAGTAGAGCGAATGAGTTGGTTTGAATGGATTACAGCAATGGCTTTTGTAGGTGATGCACATGATCAGGTGATGTGCTCTGCACCAATCAGTGTGCAACAGTTGCTGACTGCATGCAGCCTGCTGTGTAGTGATTTTGTTAACCATTGTGATGGCAACCCAATACTATAAAATGCTTACTCATGTGGGTGTTGTCCCTTCACCTTTCCAGTATGGAGTACATCCTTCCTGTATGTTGGCAGCAGTGTTACAGATGGCAGGTTGCAGTACCTACTACAATGGGGCTTGGAGACACAGGACAACTACACAATATCAGGTTGTTCCAGACCTACAGACAGAGTGAGTGGTGTTGTTATGTGCTTTGTATATTGCTGGTCTTGCAGTGTTTGTGTGTACATAGTAGTTTAGGATGGAGTATAGTCTGTCTGCATAGCTCTCAACAGCAGGCCTATCCACATGATTGCCAGTGGATTGTCTGTTTGCTTTTGCCTGTGCACCACACAGGGCTTGTCCTAAATATATCCCCAGCAATCTGTCTGTTGTGTGCTATCAGTACATGGCCACTTCCAGTTCTGTTCCTGATGTGTTATTCCTGCATAAGGGTATGTTGCATTGAATCCTGTAACACCAGCAATGTGCAGGGTGTGCAACAGCAATATTATAGGTATGGCCCTGTGTTCCTGCCTTCGTCCTCCACATATATGGCTGGCTTTGTCCTGCTGTGATACGGTTGGGGGTTGTTCTGTACTGGCCTATCATAATATACTGCTGGCATTCCTGCTATCATCCCAGTCATATCGTGGATGCCCATGACATTTGTTGGTCAGGGTCCATACATGTGGCAGTTACATAGACATTATCGCAGGTAATAAATGTCCCAATAGGCTTTGACTACAGGGTGTAACTGGCAGCTACTGAACTACATCAGTTATTGTTTATTGTTACCTATCTTGATGGCAAATCCTTTGGCCACAGTAGTACGAATTGACGGGCCTGTCCTGGACAGCATAGTATATTATGTATCCGCACTGTCTGCATCTACTTTTCTGTGTGGGCTTTGCATTCCTCACTGATTACATAAGTGCAGATCTATGTGCTGTCAGTAATGGCATACATTATTGTAAAATACACCATTACAAGTCGTCTGTGTATACATATCTGTGTGTTGTCTCATGTCCTATGAATAGTGAGTGGGCTATGTGTAATTCCATACTCCTGTTCAAGTGTAAATGTCATTTAGTAGGTTATACAGCAAAATGATTATGTTATTTCACACGGGAAATGGAATGTGCTGCAGTGGGACCTGAACTGAGAATGTGTGTGCGATAGGTGGATGCTCTGCTCACTACTCAATTGCAGCTCTGCGTAAGTTGCATATTCCTACATTAATGTCATACCCATGCTCCCTTTCCCCGGCAGCTGAGCTCCAGGTACTCAACATTCATACATTCTGCAGCTGCTAGTCCTGCCATACCACACCCACCTCCATACATTTCCCTCTCTGCACATCTCGGTATTCCTCCACATTACTGTCTCGATACAACCTTCTGCAAGCTCTTCATCAGTTTAATCCAAGTACGTTCGTGCCTTCCCTTCATCCACCTCTGATACTGGTGGGAACATTATTGTGACCCATAACGTCTGGTGCGTCCAGGCAGGGATTGACCTGTTGTTGTGTCATGAGTACACTTTGCTGGTCTACACTGTTTCTCCCACTGGTAGCATCCTGCCAGAATTTTCATATGCAGTGGTTTGCTCACACACCAGACCAGCCTCATCTCCTACTTCCATGGATGAAACACGCCCCCACGCCATGGCCTGTTTTCCCTTCCTCTCTTCAGTATTATACGAGACTACTGTTCTAACAGTATGAGTGGACAGGCACTGTTCATTGGTACTCATAGACTGCTCGGAATACTGTGACTGAGCACTGTGCACATGTTTTCTGGTATTAATGTACATACTTAAATACATTTCCTGTACTGTTGACTGACTGTGCCTGATGATATGTTTGTGATAATAGCAGCTGATTGTATATCTGCCATGCCTTCGTGGTAACTCACTTGGACTATAGTGTGCGGGTGGGGGACCTGGGAGTGCTGATTATGTTGTTACTGGCCACGACGAGGGCTGTGGACTGCAGCATGCCTAAGGCACTGCGGGGGAAGTGTAGGCGGGTATGCGCTGGTGTGCGCTAGGCTCGGATTTGTTGACCTCCGGTTATGGCGTCTTACACTGGGTTGACCTCCACATTGCTTAACCAGTGTGGACATTGCTTATCGCCGCCCACACAGGCATACTCCTGCTTGCTGCCGCATACCCCCGTGCTACTTCATGTACATGTCATTATTATACATGCTTATGTCAGATGTACATGTCAGGTATGACTGTTCACGAAGGTCAGTGTAAAGTTAAGTGGAATTCCAATTTAGCATTTCTTTTTAGGCTACACTCAGGTATTCAGGTTAGGTTTCGTTATGCCATACCTGTGTTGTAGAGTAGATGTGAATAGTGGACATGTAGGCGAGTAGGTGGAGGGGGGACATTTTAACTGTATAGTAGGCCGTTCAACTGATTGGTGGGGGGAGCAATAGTGTAGGTTTTTCAGGGTGTTGTGATATGTATGCGAGGCAGAACAGGAGGTGCCTGTGTCAGTAGTTGGTGTAGGGGTCTGGAGTGTTGGGGGGTGGCGGACTTCACAAGGTGGTGATCCAAGTGTGCTTGGGTTTTCCCTTCATGTGTTATTTACATGTGTAGTCTGGGACAGCTGCAGTAATACACCTGGGTTGGGAGTTCCAGATTCTGCCAATATAGTTGTGTGGAGGATGTCACCTACCTGTGACTGCGAACATTACTATGAATGCAACAGGGGTCGATAGGTAAGTGGTGCTATTGGGCCACACAGAGGGTCTGATAGTGGGGACATGTCCAGGGATGTGCAGGACAGCTGATGGGAAGGTCCACAGCAGGCCATTTCTTCTACAGCGACAGCTGTGTATATACCCTGCATTTTGGGGTAGGTCTGGACAACCACACTCCTGAGTGGGGGTGAGGACAGCAACATAGCTCTCAACCAATCAGAGACAAATATCGACAGACTCAGGGACAAATCCTCAAATAATCAGGGACAATCAGGGACAATTTTTAAATATTTGTACTATTAGCTTGAAACATTTGCAGATTAAGAGAATGTGGAGTAATACAGATATTCTGACGTAAAACGTCTTTAACTCTGGATTACTATCATTATTTATTAAGGGCAGCTCACCACCCTTTCTTCAGCAGTCACCAGTTTTAAGAGGGATTAAGAGGGACAGACCTACAATTGGAGTCTATATCAGGGACATCCCTGAAGATCGGGGACAGTTGAAAGGTCTGGACAGCAATCATACCTTGTGATACCAATTAGTTTGGCTTACATGCCTATAGTGGGGTGTTGTGACCATGTGTTCTTAGGTGTCATTTAGTGGTTTAGCAACAACACATCTGGTTATACTGTCCTTTGCCATGTAAACTAGACTTTGCTGCAGTGGGACTCGTACCGGGCGTGGCTGCTTGTTAGGTGTTGGCTCTGCCCAGTGCACACTATTGCTTACATCTCTGGGGCAGTCCACATAGAACCGCTCCAGGCAACACCTGCACAGCTAGGTCCATAATGTCATACCCATAGTTCCCAGACCACACTTCCTCTTCAGCAGTCTTCCTTATTCCGAGTGCAGGTTGGGTCTAAACACACCATTACACAGATGTATATATCTATATGTGGGTAATTATATATATGTCTGTCTATGTATGTATACATTTGTACCGCAGAGAGGGAGTGGTATATCTCCAGGTAGTTATGGGTTTATATACACACACATACCTCTACATATTTACATCTACATCTGGTTATATCATTCTTTGCCATGTAAAATAGACTGTGCTGCAGTGGGACTTGTAGCTGGAATGTTTGGTCATTGGGTGTCAGCTCTGCTCAATGAACATTATTGCTTACATCCCTGGGGCAGTCCGCATAGACCCACTCCAGCAAACACCTGCATGCCTAGACCCATAATTTACATACCCATAGTTCCCCCACCTGCACCTCCTCTACAGCACTAATCCTTACTCTGGATGCAGGTCGGGTCTAAACACACCACTACACACTGCCCACTCTCCACTTCATGGGACCCATCTCATATGTTGTCTAGACCCATGGGTCATCAGGCTTTCCCACCCTTGTAGTCCAGGTATGTACATGCCCCACCTTGATAGGTCATCGCACGGGCTTCCTCCTATAACAAGAAATTTTTGGGGTCTCCCGCAAGGTATGCTCCTGTCTCTGTTCCAAGATTAGACTTTTTGAGTCCACTGTGTCCCCCCGCTATTGCATCCTGCCTGTGGTCTGTGGAGCAGTGGATCGTTTACATTGTTTGTGGGTTTGTTTGTATGTTTCCCCTGTCTGGCTGGGGGGGGGTTCATGCTATGTGTTACACGTTTCTTGCTTGGGCCCCTCACCTCCATTGGCATGGCCAGTGAGCATTTGTCATTCTTAAGTGCCGTATCTTATCATAGCTATATATCTGTGTATAAATACACACACGCGCACACACACACACACACACACACACACACACACATATATATATATATATATATATATATATATATATATATATATATATATATATATATATAGTCTGCATACACAGATATATATATATATATATATATATATATATATATATATATATATATATATATTGCTGTATATATATCTGACGGCATAGGGATGTATGGGTATCCGCATATGTATATATGTATATGTGGGTATTTATTTATATGTCTATCTATGTATGTATACATATGTACTACAGAGAGGGGGAGGTATATATATATATATTTAGTTATGGGTATTTATACTGACACATATACCTGTAAATCTTTAGTTACATATCCGGTAACGTTGACTGGTATTGCTGGATACTGTGTTTCGTGTGCATACCGGCTAACCTTGTGTACCACGTATACTTTGCGATTCCTACCACTACATTCGTTGGTGCTCAAAGATTCACACGTGACATCTATTGTTAGTACCAGGAATATATTTGTCCCATGCGGGACAACCCAAACATTGGGTATTCAACCTTTGTGTACACCCAGGGTTACATAGGTACCCCTGGCTATGTGCATGGTCTCTGGCATGTGCCACACCTAGGATACTTGGGTCAGGACATCATACGGGATACGTCTCGAGGGAGGGGCAATGTGTGGTGGTGTGGTAGCTACAGGTCGGAAACCAGGGTAGGGGTGGTGGCTGCGTGTGTGCTGCGGGTGGGGGAAAGCAGAACTGTGGGTTATGCATGTATGGGTTGGGGATGGCCTAGGTTGGATGGGCCTGTACTGCTCGGCCCACGTAGTGGGTGGGGGAGAGGGGTATGTGATGTCGACATGTGATGCATAACAGAGGGCTGATTTAATTCCCTAGTTCAATGACAGGCATAAAATACTATGAGCTTGGTAGTGGATTGCAAGGCGGATGTGTTTGGCTGGGTGGGGGGTATGCAAATTCATATGTGACGTATATTGTTTGGGGCCTCTCAGGCCCATTGACGGTGCATGTGGACATATATGTTTCTGTTCATCTACCATTGGTATCTACAGATGTCTGGCCATATATACCTCTGTGGGTATATATATTTGCTTACATATGTCTAACTATGTCAGAATATACCTACGGAGACATATATCTGCGTACATATGTCACTTGTGTATATGTGGACATATAGATGTTGACATATATATGTGCGTACTTGTCAGCATTTGCATGTATATCTGTTCATATATTTGTATTTAGATGTGTATATCTCTGGATATTTATATATATATATATATATATATATATATATATATATATATATATAAAACTACATGTATAGATATGTTGTATCCGTTTAGTTAGTGATATATTTGCAGATATATGCCCATCTAGCTGTAGGTATACATTCTCTGTACTGACGCATGACTGGGTTGGGGTTATGCTTGTGACAACGTAAAATTTCTACATGTCTGGCATGGCTTAGTGGTAAATTGTTTTGTGTATGATGTGCATGGTCCTGGGATCCAGCCTTGCGGAGGCTCTTTGTTTTGTTGCTGGGCAGAACACCGGCCGTTGGATACAGTGTGCTTAAGGCACTTTCAAGCGGTTGTTAGCAGGTTTGCGCAGAGGTAAGCACTGCTGACTTCCAGTCACGGAGTCTTACACCTAGTTAGCTTCTCCTTTGCTTAAGCTGTGTGGGTGGTGCTTCACCTCACCCACACGCACTTGCACATGCTCACTAGTGCTTACGTATGCTTACTACTGCTTATCTGTGCTTATGGCTGCTTACTGCTGACTTATTCATTATGGTACTGACTCTTCACATGTGCATTTAATGCAGTAGTCCAGTTCATATTTAAATGTTATTTAGTAGGTTATGCAGCAATAAAACGTAAATGTATGTTCGTATACAGATTTCACATGGGAAAATGGTATGTGTTGTAGTGGGACTTGAACCGGGAATGCCTGCTCATTAAGCAGATGCTCTGACCACTGCACTATTGCTGTGCTGTTTCATTTGCATATATCTTCCTTGTTATCCTCTTCAGCCTTTTAAGCTGCTTTAACCATAGCTAAGCGATGGGCACACCCACGCACATACAGTTATCTGTACTCAGAGTTTTAGAGATAAATACAGGGGTTACTTCTTTTTATTTTGATGTCCTGTTGCTGTTGTACACAAGAGGGACTGTTGGTGGGGATATGCGGACACCTATGAGCGGTCTCGCTTGTTTATTTTCAGTTTCTGCTGGTCTACTTTGCAGGGGGGTGTTTATTCTGAGAGCTCTGCTCTCAGACACGCCCCCTGCACTCATCCATGCTCTGTGTAGGATTAGGAGGTCAAGCAGCTCGCCTTCATTAATATGCTTGGCATGCTGCTGTCCTCCTCCTAAACAGCTGCTTCTGTGAAGGACTAGACTAGCCCTGTATGGTAGATTAGTGAATCCGGGGGTATGTATTTTGTACAAAATCTTTGACCTGACAGCATCAGCTGGAAGATCCACTCACATCTGCCTTGCCTGGCTCTGTAAGTAAGTTAACTAAGATACAGTAATTTGTCTCAGATACAGGTAGAAATATAGTGAAGTATAGCTTAGATGTTTTCTTTATTTATTTGAGACTCTCCTGCAGTGTTGTTTTAAATATTTCCTGTGATTTTGAATTCTGAAGTAACTGTGTTTATTTACTGAGGATTTTCTTGTTCTTTTATTATTTATTATTAAATATATCTAAACCTATCATTGTGACTGATATCTGTGAGACATATTTAAGTTCTGGGAGCACTTGCATATTTATTTGGTAACACTGCGCCACTCCTAATAGCATTGCTCTTGGTCAAACTACTATTTGGATTAATAGTAACATTACACAATAAGATTGGACACCTTTTGTTAAGGGCCTTAAAGCAGCTGATAAGGAGTGGCTGGTGGCAGTCAAAACTACCTTATAGTCTGGGTAGAAGGAGGCATAGCTAGTAAACCTGTGCCAGCCTTCCCCAGGTGTGTGTGTGTGTGTGTGTATGTATGTATAAATCAAATATCAAAGAGTGTGTGTGTGTGTGTGTGTGTGTGTGTGTGTGTGTGTGTGTGTGTGTGTGTGTGTGTGTGTGTGTGTGTCAGCTAATGGGCAGGGACATGAAGCACTGGTTGGACAGACAGGGTGCTGGAGGTTTTGGCTTGGCCACTCAGCTGAGATCTCAGCTCTATAGCTGTGCCAATGGGGAGCCTTACTGGGGATCTGGAAAAGGAGGGAGAAACCAGCCCCAGACTGACTGTGGTCTCTATGTGCTCTTAAGGGAAATTACACTTTACTGTTTGTATACCTGTCATCCTCCCAGTGTGTATGTCCGTCACAATCCCCACACAGCCTTCAACTCCTGCTGAAGTTCACTCATACCCAAGACATTAGGAAAGCTAAGATGGAAACACATGGGATGAGAAAAGTTTTTCCTGGCATTTCCTAGCTTGTTTCTTTTTGCATTTCTTGTTGTTTTGGTGTTTGCCATAGTTTATCTCTTATTTTATCAAATTTTCAATTTTTTACAGTTTGGAAAAAAATAATGGCTCTGAGTCTTAAATAGTTGCCCCACTGTTAACGTATACGTTAACACTTCACTCTAATTAAACTAGGTGTTCTCCTGCAATTGTACGTTTTTATCACTTTTTTGCATTAAATGTTAGTTTCAGTTTGTTTAAAATCTCTTATACTGCATGTTTTGCAGTTACCTGGCTGTTTATGTGATTGATACATTTTCCCTTTTGTTATACTAAGTGTTTTCCTTTGTAAATCTGTTAGATAACATCTCCTTTAAGCCAAAATATTCTTCCTGTGACGTGCTTCTTCCTTCCCACTTTTACATTTCATCTTACATTAAATTGCAGTTTCCTTTTTGCTTTCTGGTCAGGGTATAAACTTCCTCGGGGTGCTAGTGATTTTTTGGTAGCAGGGAATAATTTGCTGCTGTTTCTGAGGGGTGGACATTATTAACCAGAGTTCTTCTTGCCTTTTTATAGGTTCTTTCACTTTTAATTTTTCAGTTTATAGGGTAGGGTTCCTTAGGTTCATACTAGGCTACTTTCACCACCCTTAGGATGAGAATACTATACCCATTAGCTTTGTGCCTCTGTCCAGCAGTGATACAGAGATGATTCCTGGGGGGCTCTGCCTCATGGACTGGGATTCTTCTCCATAGTGTAGGAGTCTCTCTCTGATGATGATCTGTCCTCCAGCATGTGTCCTATTTATCCGTGTTGTGTTGGGGTTTAAGTCTCTTGCTGGCTCTGGTGGATGGATTTTTTTTGGTGGGAGCATGTCCATTAATTCGGGTTGGACATGGCCTTATGTTTGCCACACTTTTATTTTTTTGGAGAGGACTTTTGGGTCTTTCCAACTGCTGCAGGTGTCGGGTAAGGTACAGAAGAGTACAGGGTACAATGACCTCTGATCTGGATGTGAATCCCCTTCATGATCAGGTGGGCAATCCCAAAGGGTATGACTATAAATTTTTGGCATTTAGCTTAAGGCCATGGCTCTGGGCACCAGTTATCCATTTCTGAGACCTCTCTGAGGATGTCTGTGTTAAATGGAGTGTCAAATATGTGCCCCCAGTTTGCGATCATCTGCAAATTTTGTCCAACAATCCCCCTATGTTTGCCTGCACTTCAGAAGATAAAATGCCGAACAAGAACTGCCTACCCTCATCAATGGCCTTAGTGACTGTTTCATCTGCCCTGACAAAAGCCAAATTGGTGGGGATCTGTATCTGTAGGTCCCCAATGTCTTTATTTATGAGTTCCATTATGATCATTCTTTGGCACGATCCTGTAGTAAGGCTAAGATTAAACAGTGATGCTGTGTTTTTGTTTTAGAGAGAGCAGCTCTCACCTGGGCATCTGAGATGTTTGGTGTTGGCAATGTCTGTGGGTTCAGTGATTTTTATCATTTTTTGATATTTCTGAGCATATGTTGGGAGTTTCCACCAGTTTCTAAACATAGCTAAAGAAGGCCTTATGATTGTCTTAGTTTGTTTATGGCTGGGGTCCACCAGACTTTTATTAGGGATTGCTTGATCCATACATTGTGGTCTTTTGGGGGGGGGGGGGATGGATGGATCTCCCAGAGATTAATTATTTGTCTGATCTCACCAAATGAGGATATACTTCGGTGTGGAGCATTTTGTCCCGCAAAGATGGGTGGTACACTGCACAGTACTACACAACACTGTAGTCAACAGAGGCAAATACTTTCAGTTTCTAATTCTCCCTATTAGAAACTTAAGTTAACTCCACCTTCTAACTGAAACTGTACAAATTGCAGAGTAAAGCAGTGGTTCATCGTTGCATGTCTAAACCAATTTCATAGTAATTTTAGACCAAATATTTTCTGCCTACCTGGGTGTTGATGTTTGAACCTCATTTTTTATCCACATTTATTATTTTACACCAAATCAATACCTTAACTAGGAGCCAGATTGTTATTATCTTGTTTGCTCTTAATGATCAGCTAACTAACCTTATAGCTAGACTAGAGTATAACATTGACTGTACACTGTAAACACTGACATGGCTTACTATCAAAGTATACCCAAATTTATTGGTACAAGAAGTTTAAAGCGCTTTTCGTTTGCCCAACTGGCAAACTTCATCAGAAACAAGTTATAGCATTCAAATTCACATTTTATACTACCAGGTGGTCCTAAGTGACCAATTACAAGACATTATTGCATTCATCTTAACTTCTTAAAGAGACCACACTATTATATGATAGATACTCGTGCTAGGATGTCAAATACAGTTAAAGTGTTAAAATTTTGCACTACAATCTATCATATAAACATCAATAATTTATACTAAAATTTCTCAACATTTAAAATGAATACTTGAACTATTCTGGCAGTTCAGGCTAAATGCCTATAACTTTCCGGGTCTGAATGAAACCTGTTCCATTTCTAGTATTTTAAAATTAAGAAGTTTACAGAGATGAAGTGTATCAATTGTGCAGTCGTACCTCTAACATGAGATTTATTGTAATTGTTAGTTGTTTTAAACAGTGTTCTGTGCATGATTAGTATTCATTTTAAATGAATTTAAAAGCACAATTTCCCTTAATAGCACACAGGGAACACACTCAGTCCAGGGCCTGGATTTTCCTCTCTCTCTCCAGATGCCCAGTAAGACTCCCCACTGGCACAGCTATAGATTTCAGTCCTCAGCTGAGTGTCCAAGCTAAGTCTTCCACCACTGTCTCTGTGAAACCAATGCTTCATGACCCTGCTCCAAGCAGCTGACACACACACACTTGGAGATTTGATTTGTACACACACACACACACACACACACACACACACACACACACACACACACACACACACACACACACACCCTCCAGTTCTTTTCTTTATCTTCCCATTCTACACACACACACACACACACACACACACACACACACACACACACACACACACACACACACACACACACACTCCAGTACACACACACACACACACACACACACACACACACACACACACACACACGCACACACCCTCCAGTCCTTTTCTTTATCTTCCCAGTCTATACACACACACACACACACACACACACACACACACACACACACACACACACACACACACACACACACACACACACACACACACTCCAGTCCTTCTCCCTATCTTGGGCTTCCCATTCCATACACACACACACACACACACACACACACACACACACACACACACACACACACACACACACACACACACACACACACACACGCACACTAACACCCTCCAGTCCTTCTCCCTATCTTGGGCTCCCCATTCCACACACACACACACACACACACACACACACACACACACACACACACACACACACACACACACACACACACACACACTGCTATTATGTTTGGCACTGCACTGAAGTTGAGAGTTATAGTATCTGGTGTTCTGTCAGTATTTATAAAAACCCTGAAAAAGAAAGTCATCGCTATAGATTGGAAGCATCAGCTCTTCTTAAAATTCAAGATTTGCAGTGACGTCAATCCCTCTGGGTTGCTGATCTCTCTACTGCTTACTTTGCTCATGTTCATTATCAGCTTTATCCTAACAGGGTCATATCAAAGCTGGGTTTGGGTTAAAGCAGATAACCAGGAAATTAATAGATTTTTTTCTCCTCATTTTTCCCCAACCAGAAGAAGCTTTTCCTGGGCCCCCATGCAGTCAAGGATGATGAAGGGACCCGTCCCTCCAGCCATGGGTATTGCAGGTACCTAAAGCTAGCTATGTTGTTAGTTTTAGTAGAGAGAATGTCCACCAGCAGGGTTTAACTAAGCCAGGGGCACTATGTTATTGATAAAATATTTAATGGACTTGTGAAGGCTGTTATTTGATAAAACACTGTTACTATAACCACAGAAATCTTTGAATTTTAAAGGAGATACAAATAAGAGTTATTACCCTCTCGGTTTATTAAGTATATGAGACTGCTGTACTAGCTTTTTTTGGTTTGACAGATGTTACAAACTTTCAAGATAAGACAACTTTCTGAGGTTGGGGGCCCCCCAGGAGCAGGGGGCCCTCAGCGACCGTA
This sequence comes from Protopterus annectens, assembly GCF_019279795.1. Classification (NCBI taxonomy): domain Eukaryota; kingdom Metazoa; phylum Chordata; order Ceratodontiformes; family Protopteridae; genus Protopterus; species Protopterus annectens. Next base: position 1,537,612,659 of record NC_056744.1, read on the forward strand.
GGGTTCGCTGGTGCTTAAAGCAGGCTATGACAACACCTGAACAATATTTGGCAATGGTCATGCTCTACTCCTGGTTAACTTTACATTTCCACCTCTGCTTGAGTTTTATTCTGTCTTATCCTTTATACCTCTTAATCCTGATGAGTACAACTGTCATAACCTTTTTTTTTACTGTTAACCTCTCACCAATAATCATCCCCTTCTCTCTTTTGCCTACAAAGTAATGAAACTCTTTCTTCAGGATGGACAAAACAATAAGTCTTATCAACTTTTGTAGAAATGCAAAATACTGATCCACTTATGTTTTAAAAAATATGATTTTATTTTATGTATACTCCTGGATGACTTTGACTATATGGTTATATGTTTTAAAGTTTGTATGCTTTTGATGTATGTCTGTTATTTTCTACCAGCTATTGTGAAACTATTGTATAAATAAAAATGATAATACTACATATTTACATAATTGTTTATTACTGTGGAGCTTTTGTCCCAGGTCTCCGCTAAAAACGGGTTCTGTTCACCCAGACAGACTATCCCGGTAAACAAATGTCAAATAAATAAATATTGTTTTCTAAACATTTGGAGGACATCGAGCAGCCATGGTGGTGGAGCAGCCGCCGTGGTGCAGCGGTAGTGTTGTTGCCTCACAGCAAGAGGTTGTCCTGTTCAATTCTCGGCTGGAGTGCCTTCTGTGTGGAGTCTGCATATACTCCCTGAGGTTGAGTGGTGTTTAAAAGACATGGGTGTGCCTTCACTGAAGGTTGGGCATCGAGCTGGCAACTTGACACTATAAAAATCTATTGCCAATCATTAGCGGATCAGAGTTCCACTGTGGCGACCCCTAACCAGGAAAAGACAAACAACAATTTGGAGGACATCCTTTTCATATTCAACACTTTTTATATTACCTGTCTCATAACTTAAATAAAGTCAACTAGACATAAGTGTCTGAACTTAAAGAGAAGCTGCAATCCTTAGATAATTAGATAATTAAACAATGCAATATTCAAATTACCATAGACAGAACTGATCCCTAGTCTGCTTAATGCAGTGGACTTTTTAGCCCATTGCACTACCCTCTTAACCATATTGCCTGCTCTCTGAATGTTTATTAGTAATCATACTATCATTCTGTTTTAAATCAACCACCATTCCATCAGGCTGTGCATTCAGGTCTGTATCAGAACATCGAAGTTTTAAAACTTTGAATGTTCTAATATTGACCCTTTTTGAGCAAACGCTAAAAATAGCGAAGCTGCAGAACCCTGAATTCTTTCCTAGGGAAAGAATTCGGTTGGCCGGTTCTGCGGCTTTGCTATTTTCAGCGCTGTGGTGGAAATTTGAGGGTCAGGTTCAGGTAAGTGTGAAATTGTGTGATCGTTAAGATTAGGGCGCGGGTTAGGTGAGTTAGGGTTAGGGTGCGGGTTAGGTGAGTTAGGGTTAGGGGTGGGTTAAGTGAGTTAGGGTTACGGCATGGGTTAGGTGAGTGTATAGATAGTAGTGTATGTACAGTTTAGTGTAGGGTTAGTTGTAGGATTATAAGTGTATGTGTGTGGATTGATGTTTTTTAGGTGTGCTTGTGTTGTGTGTATTTGTTTCGAAAAGCAAATTTTTTCCCAAGGAAAAAATTTGCTGTTCTGAATGTCCGATATTATGTGGTTTGGATATTTTAGGTTCGATGAAATAGCGTTCGCTATTTTCATCTTTTGATAGCGTGATATAAACACGTGCATTCAATGTGTGACTTTGAACAAGACCTGTGACCACCTTCTGTTCTAGAATTTGCCAAGTGAGGAATGTATTTATTGGGTTTAGTCCTCCAATAACATCATATCGAGCAGCATGCCACTGAGTAATATATGCTACTCTGTCTAAGACTTCATTGTAAATGTCTACACAGATTAAGAAGTGAAGTTTGGCACAGACGAATTTGTCATGGGACTGTTTAATGTGGGATGGGGGGTGTTGGGTGATAGCTGTGTTAGGTTATTTGGGTGGCTGGAAAGGGTTAGGAAAGGGTTAAGTGAGTTGGGATTTGAAGGGACTTGAGGTAGTGCTAGGGGTATGGCTTGAAGGGTTTTGAAAGGAAATCCGGAGTGAATAAGTGCATTTTGGTGTGGTCTTGTTGTGAGGCAGGATCACGTCCCAGACAACCAGAGGTTGTGAGTAAGGTAGGCCTTGGGTAGTTCGGAGTGGTGAGGTGAGTACAGCTTTGTTGGGCTTTTAAGGATTCCCTCTTTTTTTTTTTCTCCCCTTATAAAGGATGTATAGAAGGTAAAATGTAGAGAAGGTTAACTGTAGTGTTAGGTCTGTTTCTAGTGTGGGGCTGGTTAGGTTATTATGAAGGTTTTTGTGTATTTATTACATTTTCCTGGTGGGCTAGTGCTGTTTATTTTAATTTGTAACTTGGTTTGTGTAATATTATGTTCCCCGGTGGTCTAGTGCTGTGCTGTTTATAAGTTTTGTAATATGGTCTAGTTCTGCGCCATTTGTAAGTTTAGTAATATTATGTTTCCCTGGTGATATAGTGCTGTGCTGTTTATAAATTTAGTAATATTATGTTTTCCTGGTGGTCTAGTGGTGCGCCATTTATAAATTTAGCAATATTATGTTTTCCCTGGTGGTCTAATGCTGCGCCGTTTATAAGTTTAGTAATATTATGTTTTCCTTGGTGGTCTAGTGCTGCGCCATTAAGTCTTTTGTTATTTCGTTTTCCCTGTTGGTCTAGTGCTGCGCGGCCCATATATGAGGTTGTGGCAATTTGCGGGCTGGTGTCTGACCATTAACGGACGGGTGCGCATGCACAATGGCACCGGTGCGGCGCCCTATGGATAATTAATATAAATAAATAACAATAAAATAAAGAAAATAAATAAATAAAAATAGAAATAAAGGGATGGTTGCATTTCAAGCAGTACCCCGTGGTCTAGTGTTGGCATGCAGTGGTAAGTATCCTGGTCATGTTGAGTCCGTGGTGGTCTAGTGTGTTTATGCGGTGTGAGTGGGGATAGAGTGAGAGGGTTGTACGGATGTTGCTTGTTCCCCGGTGGTCTAGTGCTGGCTGTATGTCGCTTGTGTGGGATGTCGGTTTGGTCGTTTGCTTCCCTGGTGGTCTAGCAGTTTGTTGTGTGGGATGACTGTTTGAATTTTATCCCTGGTGATCTAGTGTGGTGATGCATAATAGTCCTGTTCTTGTTTTCATGTTGAGGGAGCAGAGCAGAGATGTTCTGCCTTCCTAGACTTGTCAAGCTGTGCGGCTCTCTGCGCATGCGTGGTAGTGCATTTTTTTTTTTTTTTAGGTTTTCTGTATGTGGGGGAAGGCTGTATATATAGGTTAATATATTTAAAAAAAAAGGAGAGAGAGGGAGAGAATGTAGATAATACAGCTTGCTGCTTATGCATGCTTAGACAAGAGAGGAAGGTGTGGTGGTTTAGAGAGGATTAACATTAAGACAAAGGCTTTTTTTTCCTCTCTCTGGGGTTATAGGGGGATCTAGGGTGATGGTGTCTACAGAGTGTGTGGCTGGAAGTGCAAATGGGTTTTTTTGGCAGAATAGGTAGTTATTGAGTAACTGTATTGTGCCAAGTTTTTATTGTTATTAACTTCTTGTTTCTTTCAAGGTAATGTCAGAGGCTTTAAGACAGAGATGGGCCAGTATTGTAGCACAGGCCGAAGATTTGTTCAATGCCCTTCCTGCAGAGGTACCAACAACTAGCACGCATGGTGTGACCATGGGCAAGAAATGTCAGATGACTATAACCTGGGCATCCAGTACAAAGAAAGCCAAGCAAACAACATCGGCGGAGAAGGGTACAAAAGTGATGATACCCCCCCTGTATCAGCACCAGGTAATAATTCATCAAGCTTGGGATGAGTTAGGAGACTGGAGCAGGTGTGGGGGGTGAGATAGGGGGTAGTGAGGATGTCCATAGAGGGCTACTGGGTAGCGGTTTGGAGGCTTTAGCCGAGTGTGGAGGGAGTTTGAGGATACCCTGCCCCTGTTAGATCAGGAATTAGGGCTGGATGTCCATGAGGTAGGGTTTGAATTTGGTTTATGGCTGGGGGATTGGTTGACATCACAGGCCCTGTGACAGGAAGGTGCTCCCATTTTATTGACCCCGCACATATCTCTGTTAGTAAAGGAGAAGATTTGAAAAGGGGAGTTTGTCGATATTTTTGAATTGATTGATGCAGATGGGGTTCAGCGGTTTACGGAAGCAGAGATGGCTAATGGGAATGACCTCTTGGCTGCATTGGCTGCGATAGATCACAAAAGGGTAGGGAGGTTTTGGGCTAAGACATGGGATAATTGGGTCCTTGATTTCATTTACTATATGGCGGTGTGTTTGGAAAGGGACACTTTGCTGGCTCTTCCTCTTTTGGATTATTTTTTAACTATTAGGGAAGCACAGAGGTTGAAGCCCAGTTATGAATGGTTATGGTATGACCAAAAATTTTGCAAGCGTAAAGCAGTAGATAAGTCAATGCATTGGGAGGTCAGACATCTGGACATTTAGGTGTCCACCATGATGGATACCAGTGGAGGGGGTAACAGATTATCTCAGCCATCTGAGGGAGGTGCAAGGATATGTTGGGCTTTTAATGGTGGTAGGTCCTCTGGGTGGGTTGTAGATTTACTCATATTTGCTCGAAGTGTATGGGGGTGCATGCATTTACGCAATGTGAGGGGGTGGGGGTCAGGTTATGGGTCAGGCACCACAATTTGGTGATATAAGAGGTTGGAACAGTTCCTGTTCAGCGTTGCTAACAGGCATGGTCGGGCTAATTTTCAGGGCCAAAAGGGGGGGGTCCTTCCTTATTGATGCATTATCCACCGGTGGTAACGGCAGAGTTGATAGAAGGTTTTTCCAAAGAGTTTTCAATTAAGTCTGCATTGGTGTGGGGAGTGGGAGGGTGGAGAGAAATTTGAGGTCTGTCAAGGGCAGGGAGGTGATTTTGCAAGAGTTGATTATCAAAGAGTGTCAGGCTGGGAGGGTGTTAGGTCCTTTTTGTTACTCTCCTTTCCCTAACTTTAAGGTGTCACCATTAGGTTTGGTTCCAAAGAAAAAGCAGGGTGAATTTCACTTGATTCATCATTTATCGTACCCTGAGGGTGAGTCAGTGAATGATTTCATTCCCAGTGAAGAGGCTAGAGTAATGTATTCATCTTTGGATGATGCAGTTCGGGTCATTAGGAGTTTCAAAGACCCTTGGCTAGTTAAAGTAGATACTGAGTCAGCTTTTCATTTGCTACTTGTTTGGGAGGAGGATTGGCCGTTATTAGGCATGGTGGTAGGGGACAACTTTTACTATGACACTGCCATGCCTATGGGATTGTGTGGTGGCATGTGTTACTTTCGAGAAGTTTAGCTCAGTATTGCACTGGATATGGCAGCAGAGGGTGGAGGATCAGCAAGCCATACACTATTTAGATGATTTTTTTATTGGTGGGGGAAAGTAAGCAAGGGGTGCAGGTAGCTATTCAAGAGTTTGTGGGCATGTGTGAGGCCTTGGGGTACCTTTGGCTAAGCATAAGTTGGAGGGACCGGCGAGGGCCATGGAATTTTTGAGGTTGATGGTAAATGCAGAGCAGGGGTTGTTTTGTTTGCCTCCAGGTAAGATGATTAGGCTGTGAGACAAGATCATTTGGGTGAAGTCTAGGCCTAAAGTTCGGGTGAAGGATGCTATGGAATTGGTGGGTTTGTTGAACTTTGCATGCAGGGTGGTTCATCCTGGGTGGACGTTTGTTGGTCTGTGACATTTTTGTTGAAAGGACGGAAGAGTAAGCACCACAAAGTGCAGGTCAGTAAGTTGGAGCTTGAGGATTTAGATTTGTGGATGGAGTTTTACAATAGTTTAATGGGATTTCATTTTGGCAGTTAGATTGGGTTACACAGGTAGAACTGCAGTTGTTTACTGATGCAACTGGGGGGTCCGGAATAGGTGCTTACTTTGCAGGTCAATGGTTTGCTGTTCCATGGCTGGAGCATTGGTCAGAGGAGTTGAAATGGGATGTTGCCTTTTTGGAGTTGATGCCAATCTGGGTGGATTTGGTGGTATGGTAGGAATGTTTAAAGGGGCGGAGGGTGGTATTCCAGTCAGATAATTCTGCGGTGGTGAGAGTGCTAAAGTTAAAAATGGCTAAAGCACCTCACTTGTTATTTATTCTTAGGAAATTAGTGTTGCATAGCCTGCTGATTAACTTTTCTTTTACAGGGTTGCATGTACCGGGTGTTTTGAATGAAATAGCTGATAGTTTGTCTCATTTTCAGTTACGCAGGTTCCATCAGGTGGCTCCAGAAGTGGCTTTGCATCCATCAGTTGTCCCACCCAACATTTGGCAGATTGGGCAATAGTGATTGGCAGGTTGGTGCAACAATCATGGGTGGCATCCATGAGATGAGCCTACAGTAGGGCATTGCTTGAATTTGACAAATATTTGCGTCAGTTATCTGATGAGGACTGCGTGTGGTCTGAGAATTTACTATTACGTGATCTAGCCATGTTGAAAGGGCAGGGAAGGGCAGTGCGAACAGTGAGGGTGGCCTTAGTAGCCATTGCTTATTCTCGGTTGGTTGGATTAGAGGATTTCACTAGGTCATGGATGGTGAATAGAGTGTTAAAAGGGTGGGCTAAAGTTGAATGGAGCAGCTCGAATAGGAGATGGCCAGTTACAAAAAGTATTTTAAGAATGTTGTTAAAGGGTTTTGGTAAAGTGTGTGGTTGTTTGGATGAGTATGTGTTGTAGTGTACAGTTAGTATTTGGATGTTTTACGGTGTGTTTCATGTGTTAGAGTTATTGGGTTCATTGGTATGGGAGGATGTATTGATATTGCCTAGAGCGGTGCATATTAGATTGAGTTCTTCAAAGACAGATCTGGAGTGGCTTGAGCCACCCATTGTTTTGGAGGAGGTGGGGGTAGCTTGGAGATATCCAGTAGTTTGGGGAAGAAAGTTGTGTGGGGTACAGAAGGGTAGAATTCAAGGGTTTGTATATTCAGCTGTGAGTGGTAAAGCATTGACAGGCGCGCAATTGAATGTGGTTATAAGAAGGGCACTTTGGAGTGCTGGTTTGCAAAGGGATAAGTTTTCTTCACATTCCTTTTGGATGAGTTGGGCATCTGATCTGGCTAAGGAAGGTTGGTCAGTGGAAGTAATCAAATGGGTGGGTCAGTGGACATCCAATGCCTTTTTGAATTATATGAAATAGTTTGTGGAGGCTTTGTTTTTAAACATTTTTTTTCTGTTTTCTTCTCTCTCTTCTCTTAGATCGGAGACAGATCATCATTTTGGGCCATTCCTTCATATTCTGGGCTGCTAGGCATGCGGAGGTTAGACCCAATGGCATAAATCTGGGTTTGGATCATTTTGGCTTAAAAATTATTTGGCATGGTGTTAGAGGGCTAAGGTGGAGTCAAATATTGCAAGAATTTAATGGGTTGCAGATTAAGTGGGGGTTGCCTCAGGTATTAGTAATTCATTCAGGTGACAATGATTTAACCAGGGTACCAAAGAGGCTGTTGGTTTGTCAAGTTCGTGAGGTCATTTTAACATTGTGGAGGACATATCCGGGGATAGTTATTGTTTGGTCTGAGATTATTTCCTCAGTTGGTATGGAAAAGTGTGTGGAATTTTGTCACCATGGAGAAGGCTTGCAGATATGTCAACTTTAAGTTGGCAAAATATTTGGGAGAAATTGGGGTACATATGGTCCAGCATGTAGAGTTTGACAGTAAGGATCCAGTGTAGTATAGATCAGATGGTGTTCACCTCAATGATTTCGGTTTGGATTTATTTAACTTTAATTTGGGTTTGATGGTGGAGGATCTTGTGAAGAAAGGTATTGTTTGAGGGGGAACAGCCCTTTAAGGGTTGGTGAGCAGAGAAGACAGTCAGCCCTGACCCTCTTCTGTTCCCCCTCTACAGGATGGTGGATGAAAATTTGGTATTTGTGAGGAATTAAAGTGAGCAGGGGCACTGCCTTTGTTGTTTATACAAAGTGAGTGGGTATGCTGCCTTGTCTCTGGCTAGTGTATATATGGGTGAGTGGGGAGACTGCATGTTTGTTGATTTGATGTTTGATAACAGTTTTGTTGTTCCTTAGCTAATTGTGTTCAAGGGGTGAGCGGGAATGCTGCCTTATATTTGTCTTTTATGTTCAAGAAAGTTATGTCATGCAATTTATCACAATAAAGGTCATCAAACATCTTTGGGTGTTTGTGTATTTATTAGAACTGTGACAAGTGAAGTTTGGCACAGTCAAATTTGTCACAGTATGGTTTAATGTGGGATGAGGGGTGTTGGGTGATAGCTGTGTTAGTTTATTTGGGTGGCTGGGAAGGGTTAGGAAAGGGTTAAGTGAGTTGGGACTTGAAGGGAAATGAGGTAGTGCTAGGGGTGTGGCTTGAAGGGTTTTGAAAGGAAATCCAGAGTGAATAAACACATTTTGGTGAGGTCTTGTTGCCCTCCCTGCCCGACCCAATTGATTTTGGTTTGAGGTTGTTGGAAAGAGAAGATAGTCAGGCCTGACCCTCTTCTGTTCCCCCTCTACAGGATGGTGGATGAAAATTTGGCATTTGTGAAGAACTAAGGTGAGCAGGGACGCTGCATTTGTTGCTTATCCAAGGTGAGCGGGTACGCTGCCTTGTCTTTGGCTATTGTATACATGGGTGAGCGGGGACACTGCCTGTATGTTGATTTGATGTTTGATAACAGTTTTGTTGTTCCTTAGCTAACTGTATTCAAGGGGTGAGCGGGAATGCTGCCTTATATTGTCTTTTATGCTTAATAAAGTTATGTTATGCAATTTATCGCAATAAAGGTCTTCAAACATCTTTGGGTGTTTGTGTATTTATTAGGACCATGACAAATAATTTGCTTCAGTGTATGAACTGAGCATAGCAGTCTCATGTATCAAAATAAACATTTTCATAGATTCTGAATAGCAGAGATAGAGAGAGGTTGAGAGGGAGAGAAAATGAGAGTATGCCCTGTAGGATGGAGCGTATCGGAGGTCATCTTTGAACATCTTAGTTAGTTTTGCAATGAGAAGAACTGCAAGCTGGAGTTGTCATTCACATAAACCTTTCTTACAGCTGTGTCACTGAATCATTGTCTGCTGCTTTGGTGCCACAGTTTATAAAGTCACACTTAGCATTGCTTTTATATAGCATCCATTTTAGTGCATTATCTGCATCAGAAACATAGTGTTATGGTAACTAAATGTAATTTTGTTTAGGAAACTGCAGTCTAAATTTTATGAAAACTTATTTTAGCCCACTGGAATGCAATTGTTGTGCAAGTCCACTCTCACTGTGTACCACTGCATAAAGTATAAGAAACTCGTATTTCTCCCCAAATTAATTATTTCTTCACTGCTGTCATTGTACATCTAAGGAGGTAAAGTAGAAAATGTATTCTAAAATGTAACTTAGAAACTGAACGTAATGTGATGTCCCTATAAATCCAGCATTGCTAACCAGTCATGAACTGAGCTAACTTTGCATTTTGTGTTTTACATATCAAGTGAGGCTTTTCAGGCTCAGAATTTTGTCTGTGCTTTCCATGACATCTTACAGTAACAAATGGGCAGGCTAGAACATGGATGTTCCTTGTCAAAAGCTCCAAAACATAAAAGTGCATCTGGAACCTGGTCTGAAATGGAGGAATACAATATAATCATTGGAGTTCTGCTTTGTCTACATTCATAGGACTGACAGTTGTAATTCTGTTTGTGTAAATAGTGTACCATCAATGGAAAAACACAAATCAGGACAACCAGGAAAGGTAAGGAAACCCTTACAGACTGAAGTATCAGAGCAACAGAAGGAAGCACTGCATTCATGAACAGTTTGATATAATAAATTCATCAGGACTACGTAGAGAAAAAGGTTAGACCTATGTGCTATTTTATTCAAAGTTTTTAGCTATGTGCACTACTCTGAACTTCAAATGTTTTGTTTTTCTAAAAGGAAAACAGTGCCAGTACCCTAACCTGCATTTAACTGTTTAATTAACATGATTTGTACAATGTTACAATTAATTAGATGTTACAAAAAATAGATAAACATTTTAAGGAAACAATTTCCACGGAGTCACAGAGAATTCCTTACTAGTGCTATTAACCTATTTATTTTCATAAGTAAATCTCTGAAGGAAATATATGACAGGAATATTATTCACCAACAGCTTATTTTAGATAAAACAAATATTTGACTGCATGCAGTCAGAACTTAAAATATTACATTTCTACTGTAAGCATAGCATGTTCAGTGACAGTTACAACTGTTTAACAACTTATGGATTAAAAACATAGCATTAAACTGATGTTATGATGTTTCAGTACCATGACAATGTATTGGATAACAATTTGCCATAAAAATATACAACTCTATGCCATTCACAGGAGAATATATCACAAGCTATGAAGAACTGTAAATATGAAAGAATATTTAACTCCCGTATCACAGTGTAACAACTTTATAAAAGTCAAAGTCAGTATAATACAATTCTTCAGTAGGATTGTCAGTTCCTAGAATATGTAAAACTTAAGTTCACAAGAAGAGATTATAGTATGAAAGATATTTAATTAGAAAATAAATTTACTGGGTTCCTTCTTTAGAAAACTATTTAGCAAATAATCTGTAGATACACATTTCAACAATATGTTGTAACACATACCTTGGGCGTTTACATTTAAACAACATGTTTGAGTAGCTGTCATGGAGTGTAACTCCTACATCTGATTGTCAGTTACACAAGTAACATTGGTAACACACATCTTCACTATAGAAGATTGAGTCTTATGTGCTTGCATAGTACACATGACCATAACAACAAAACATGAAATGTCCCCAAATAGCACTTACACCACTTAGTGGATTAGGTACAACCTACCATATGAAGGAACGAACAAAGATGGAAAGTCACTTTGTAAGTGAAATTTTCATGGTAATTAGGATCTCCGACTGAAAAAGGATGATAAAACTTTCATAAGAACATTTCTCTGGTTTCAAAAGAGATAAGTGTATGAATGAGTTTTTTACATTAGCCATGATCTCCAAATAGGTACGCCAGTGCTCACGGTGCTCTGATGGGGAAAAGCCACTGGTGATGTGACGGGACTAATGTCCTCAGTAATAACTGCTGCTTGTTGGAAATGGTTCATCATTTTCATCTGAATTTCATTCCTACTCTTATGGAGACAGATGAACCTGAGTGTTTCCAGTAAACACCTGGAATAACCTTCCTTGTAATCCATCATGGAGCTGTTCCTGTAAGGATATCCTGCCTGTAAAAGTTTAAAAAAATCTCTTTCAGTCACAACATAAAATGCACAAGGTAGCTGGCGTATTGCATTTTGCATTAACTTCCTCACTAGTCTACTGACAGTCATGTCCTTTAAACCCAAAGTACTGGTTTTATAGGTAGAGACAGCAACATTCTCCAGTAATGTGGAATTGATACTTTAAAGAGATTTTCTCAGCTGAAAGATTTCTAATGTCAGGCCCATAAAACACTTGACACTCTACAACAAAAAGCCAGACAGACCCACGTATGTTCATACATATACACTCACCACACACACACACACACACACACACACACATGTGTGTGCATGCACTCACGCATGTACACACACACACACACACACACACACACACATACACACACACACACACACGTGTAAGTAAAGATTTGAATGGTATTTTGGGTTACTTAAGAAATATGATAAATAGTTATTTTGAATGTTATTATGACATCCCTGGATACTTTTATAATCTTGATATGTTGCTCTGACAAGCAAGGCATGCATACAAGAAATTCATTTACTTAAGTGTACTTATTTCTGATAAATATACACTGTCAATATTTAAATGGCAGAGATATTGCTAAACAAAAACAAAACTCACCTTTGTCTGCATCTGTTGTTGCTGTTTCAGGAAGCTCAAAGCCATTTCCAGATGTAAGCTTTCTGTAGTTTGGAGATGGGATGTTGTTTTAAAAACATCTTTCCCAGTGTCTCTGTCAGCTTCTCAATGTTGCATTAATATGGTCCATCCTCATCTTTTCCACCAGTGGTTTCCTGACTCACAGGGAAAAACAGTTAATATTTTAGAGATTTTTTTTAATATGAAATATTTAATAGCTTGTGAATCACATATAATTATTATAAGCTAATAAAGAAATTATGTTTACCATCTGCAATTTATGCTCCTTTTGCTTATCATCAAATATAGTTAAATTTCATCCTCATACAGATTTTTGTTCAACATAAGATTAAATCTCTTTAAAACTTATTGTAAAGGATTTCTCATATCATGATGGCAGATTATAGAAAATACTTGCTGCATCACTAGGATATGAACATTTGGTAAATTAATTTAATAAGAAGATAAATGAATAAGCTGGGGAATTTATCTGAACTATACAAGTTCTTTAAAAACCTTTTTGTCAGGTACAGCGCTTGCAATTCAGTATATTCAAATACAATGAAATGCATACCTAGTGCTTACTTTGAGTTTTTCCTTGTCAGTTATTAGATCGGTGGTTTGAGTCATTGGTAAATTGCTGAATCCCATTCTCTTTGCCTCCTCATATAAGAAAAATGTTGTTCAGAGTAAGATGATCCAAACAAAGTGTGTAACGTGAGGTTGGAGAGTGCCTCTATTTATTCATCACAGGCAGCAGGGAAACCTATGACTCCCAGGCTTGGCATAGGTTCCCACACTCACCAACCAATCAAAGAGCACAAAGGAACAATAGAAGTGTGTCATGCTGAAGAGAGAATTCCCTGTGCATAATAGCTTTCTCCTAGATGGGCAGGTGTTCCTTCTGTTGGAACAATAGATAGTGTGTATGGAATGACATTTCAGGATGTCAGAGTCACTTCTCCGAAACCCAGGGCTGCTATTAGATATTTCAAATTAATGACATTCCATTGACATCTGGTGTGTATTTTTAAAGTGAGTTCATGCTTTAAACAGAAATCTCTGGCAGGACAGGATACACTTTTTTGAAAACACTGTCCAGGGTTTCCTGATTTGAATCATAATTAAAAACATGAACAAATACACTTATGTATAGTTTGTTTATCTGTTTCGCCATCCATATATGGGACACAGTATGATGATTCTTTAATAGGTAGCCATGGCACTCTTTAAACCGAAGTATAGTGTTGCTGCAAATGACACAATTATGATTATTTTATTGTCAAGAGTTTGTCGTATGAAGTCTTAACTGCAAATATAACAGTTTGTAAAACTATACTTGTCTGAAGAAAAAAACATTTGGATTCCATTTCAGCAGTATGGCATACTTTCAACATATAAACAAATCAGAATATTTTGCTAAAAGAAATCATTAGAATCGATGAAATGATGGGATATGATGAAACCCAGGTGCTCGAGGTGTTGTCCCTAGGATTAAAGAATAATGCACGCTGCTTATCGTTTTTACGTATCTGCGATTTTTTTCATTTCTTTCTACATATGTATGCAACTAGTGCTTCCTATTTATGGCCAAAGCTTGTTATTAGCTTTCATGAATATTTTCTTTAAATGTGTTACTATGATTTGTATTAGTTATGTCGTTCAGTTATATCTTAACTACCATTGGTCTTTTTTATACTTGAACTCCTTTAGTATAAATATTTAAATCTAAGATCTGAATAATTAAATGTGGGGAAAAATCACATCAGAATGCTATGACTGTTTCTGACTAAATTAGAACTGTAAACCATAATGTTAGAACACTGTCTGCAGCTCTTAGCCTTCTTATCTGGGCAAGGCATCAAACATCATATCTCTGTAAAAATTACTTCATAAATTATAGTGAGATCTAATGTCATGTATTCATTTAACTTGGGAAACACTGATGCAAATTAAGTTTCTCTGATTTGAATTTAATAGAATAAAGTTTTCTAATAAACTTAGACAAATATTGCTGTCTAAGAGCAAATATCAGTTCTCAAAAATACATGATCTCTGATTTGACCCTAGGCTACACAGCAGTTTAATATTTTCACTAACATCACAAAAACAGCACTGGTCTAACCAGCCCCAGGATTTACTAATCTTCCGTATAAGACTAGATTAGTCTTACACGGAAACGCCAGTCTAAGATGACGGCAGTGCGCCATGCATATTAATGAGGGCATGCTGCCTCAACTCTAAAGCTTACACGGAGCGTGGACGAGTGTAGAGGGTGTGTCGGACTGCCGAACAGTCCAAAAATCCATGCCCCTCCACTGACAAAACCCAAGAAATGTTGAGTTACATGAGCGAGTCTGCTCACATCTGTACATTGTAACACTACACTCCCCCATATGTTAAACCTCGTACAAATTTAAAAATTAAAATAATTTGTTTTTGTTTTTATTTCCGATATAGCTGCCTGTATTTGTGCGTGTTTGCGTGGGATTGCCCATTGCTTAGCTACAGTTAGCAGCTTAGACACCTAAGAGGATAATAAGAAAAAAATATGCAAATTAAGCAAAATCTCAATAGCGTAGTGGTTAGAGCCTTCGCACAAAGAAAAGGCATCCCCGGTTCGAGTCCCACTGCTGCACGTTCCATTTTCTGTTGAAAATCTGTATACAAAAATATTCCTGACATTTATCATGTATAAGTTTTGCAAAAAGCATTCAAATGTTATATGTAGTAGTGAACAAATTATATATATAGGAAGGTGAAAGGGTTATGCATTCTGAGGCATGAGTAACTTATATTAAGCAATATAAAGCACTGCTAAGCACATTTTAGCAGTATTTAGCATATTTAAAACCAATTGCTCGTAGCTGAGCAACGTGTTAACAAGCGCAATGTATTTGGGCGTAGCTGCGTACCACGCTAACCAGAGCAACATCAGGCAACGTCGAGCAACATTGGGCAACATTGGGCAAAGTCGGGGAAAGCTGAGCAAAGTCGGCTAAACACAGCCACACCTCCTTTACTGTACCTTAACCATTCAGGTCTGGCCAGTAGGAAAATAAAAAGCAGTGAAAGGGCTCAAACTCAGGATACTGTGCATTATAGTCACAGTACATAACCACTAAGCCATGACAGCATTTCATAACCATGCACTTTCAACAGCCACATATCTATCAAAGGAATATTAAACATTGCCAACATCAGCTAAGCAGGTGTGCCTACAGCTGAGTTTTTTTTAAAACTGGCCAATCACAAATAAGTGTCGGAAATAAGGCATATTTAAGCTCCACAGGTGGGAATACTTGCCATAACTGGTTGTAGCTCCCTTCTGCAGTCAGCATGGCCGGTGTTGGAGAAGGCACTCAATTTCGAGCGCAACGCTGGGGCATTGAGGAGACCAAAGTAATGGTTTGGCTCCTTGTCCACAATCATGAGGAAAGACTCCTGTGGGGCAAGTACCAGGGCACCCAATATAAAATGGAGGCCTGGAACAGTCTTGCTCGTGATCTCACCAGTGCCACTGTCATTCCTCTGACTGGTGAGCAGGTCAGGCACCATTATTCTGACCTGAAGTGACGTAAGTAGGATCAACTGGACCAGTGGATACAGGAGTCCCATGTGATGCCTAATGCCCCAGTACTGAGTAAGTAGCCATTGTGTTAAGTAGTTAAGAATTGCTATGCTTGTCCATACCATGGATAGGTATGTCTCAATATCACTGCATTTACTTCACAGCTGCAGGTGTCTGGGCTATGAATCAGCAAGCCCATGAAGATAGGTTGCAAAGGCTGCATCATCAGGCAGGTTAGTAATTATTCTGCATGTACTGTTATATAAAATAAATGAGAGAGCCTTCAAAAAGTGTTTTAACCCAATAAATAAAGGTGTAATAACCCTTTAATAAATGTATAATTCCTGGAGTGTGTCTGTGTCATTTTCTTTGATATGTTGTTATACTGTTGCATTTTACAAATAGTCATGTTGTATTAGGCAGTGTTAAGAGTACTCTGATGATGCCCAGCACATTCACGGGTGAAAGCGCTTAGTACTTTTGTTTTATGGTTTTGTTATTTATTTTCAATAAATCAGCCTTCAGCAGTCGTTACTGTGTCGCCTGTTCTCAGTTTTCCTGGTTACTGAAGAATAGCCTACATAATGTGAACCATTCATATGTGGCAGCAGTACTTATTTATGCCTAGATGTTCTGCTTAACTACTGCTATGGACAATACAGCGTGTATCTGTGAGCAGTGGGACATACCTGTGAAATGTGTAGCTCAGCATTAAATGTCAAAGATCTGATCCATGTTATCTGTGTTCTGTACAGTAGTGTGGCCAATGGCTGTTGGGATTAGCGCTGACATTATATAAACATGGGTGTGACAGAACAACACATGCATGATAGTCATATTAAAGTGTAGCTTAGCATTGCCAACTGCTGTAGCAGTCAAGTATGCTTATCTAGCATTTGTAGCCATATATACCCCCACCAATGTTAGTGTGTGTTCATATGTAACACCTGTTTGTGTTGCAGCAAGGCCCAACAGTTCAGCTGTGAGGTCCAGGGACTTACAGCAGTGTGGACCTTGTGCGTGTATGCCACACACATACGGAGAAATATATATGTGTCATATATATTCAAATCTGTATATGTGCATAGGGCAGGGGACATATTGCTACTGTTTGTAAAGTGTGGAGATATATATGTTGGTGAAGGTTAGTATGTGCATATTTTTATGTAGGTTGTAGTGTGTGACATACAAGACAGCATACAGTGCTGGTATATGACATGTGGTGGTTAAACACTGTGGGTGGCAGTTTGCAATGTTGAAGCCAGTGAGGCCTGCTAAAGCTACCTGGGCTGTGAACACCTTCAATGCAATTATCCCAAGACTGTGTGATTTTATTACATTACTGTACACCTCACATCCTTTGTATAATTGATATTCTCACTATGAAAGGTGAAATGTATATGTGCCTACATGTATATGTATATGTACAACAATGGATGTGTATATGTATATATATATATATATATATATATATATATATATATATATATATATGTATGTATATAGTTATATATACTCATACATACCTACTTCTACTTGTTGCAATAGATTCTCTGTACTGTTAACTGACTGTGATGGTCAATGTGTTTGTGAATTCATCAAAGATATGTATCTGTGGGATAGCTTAGTGGGAAACTGTTTATGTCATGGTATTATGGGTCCTTGCTTTGATCCTAGCAAAAGCTGTGTATTCTGTTGCTAGGCAGAAAAATTGCTATTGCATACAGTGTGATTAAGTCCCTTGGTTTTAAGTAGGGTGAGTCATTGGAGGCTAAAGTACTACATCTATGATTATTGATTGGTACTGATGTTGAATCCAACTCCTGTGTGTACTGTAGTACTACATGAAGCTCTGGGCCTGTACAGCAAAGTATGGTCTATGTCCACATTGCTTGCATCCACTGTTTTGTGTGGTCCCTGTATTCATCACAGATTACATTTCTCAAGATTAAGGTTGTGTAAGTACTGACACAGTACTGTATAGTACACACTGAAAGCTTATCTGGGTTGTCATACCTTTGTGTCCTGTAATTATGTCTGATGTGTATGTGGGTATGTCTGTAACATGTCCTTTGACATATGTGTGGTAAAACATATAACTGCATATCTAGCAACATTCATAGTGTACTACTGCAGTATGCAACCTATATTCCCAATTGTGCACATATTTTGGGCACAGGTTTGCCATTAACTAGTTGTGTGGTATAATAGTAATACATTTATTGGACCTTACACTCATTGTGATGGATAATATATTTTTTTACACATCAGCTTGATGTATATCTGCTGTAACTAGGTGGTGCATCATAAGTGTGCCAGGTACTCTTGTATAGTCTTATACAGTGATTTTATTTTGTTGCTGTGCAGAACATGGTTCATTAGATTGAGAGTGAGCCAGGCACTTCCAAGCAGTTGTGAGGTGAGCAGTGATAAGTGGCAGTTAAAGTGTTTCACTCTCGGTTAGCTAATAGGTTGCTAGACATGGCAGTTCAGTGATATCTGTACTGTATAATGTTAAATGTGCCATATGACTTGCTCTGACATATTTTCATATTTATGTCTTCCAGGGATCATGGCACATCGCAGGAATCCCAGCTACAGTAGTGCTGAAGATGACATAATTACTACCAGTATGATTCAGCACTACAGTCTCATGTTCTCACGAACCAGCCAGGACCAGCAGGAGCTTACTGCAATATGGCAAGATGTTATTCGCAGGGTAAATGAGGTAGGCCTGCATAATCGGACATATGAGCAGGTATGCCACCACTGCAGTGATCTTCCCAGACATGTCTGTCAGCATGCTGCTGATGTGCAGAGACAACAGCTTGCAACAGGAGGTGGTGTTAATATCCACCCCACCTCACCAGAGTGGAGGAGCTGCTCCTGAGCCTGGTGGCACCTGCCCAACAACAACAGCAGCAGACATACACCATGATGGAGGTTGGAGCCACCCAGCAAGCACACATGGAGCATGCAGGTAACATGGCATATCTGTAGACTACTGTTATCTGTATTGGTAGATCATGCATATGTGAGATGTGGAGTGTGTCATTAAAAGATGTGGAGCCTGTTGTTGTGCAATACTGACCATTTGGAACATAATCTGTAGCCCTGTGAATGTAAACTGTTGTACTGTAAGACTGCAAACACACAGTAGCAATGCCACAGTTGTGGCCACTGACAAACTGTCTCATCTCTATGTAGGTCCCTCTGGGGTGACATCAAGTCAGCGGACAGATGCTGGTGAGTGTGTTCTACATTTATTATTGTAAATAAAAAGTGCATGTCATAGTTAAGGTGTAGGCCATGTACACATGTAACACACCTACCCATAATGCATGCTGTGCATGTTTGGTGTAAGACCACGCACATCTCACTAATGTGATTAGCTGCCTCAAACACATGCAATACCCAGACCATCTCAAACAAATGTGGCTAGACGTAGTGACCATTGGCTAGGCACAGTTGATACGCAACATGCACATAACATACACATCTATGTCATACACAGAGCATTTTAACATGCTACACATAAAGGATTCCCAAACCCACTGTAAAGACACACTCCAGTATCCAAAATCTCATCCACACATTACACATAATATACCTGAGGGGTAGAGGCCTATTATGGGGCATTTAAACACTTTGCAACACACTACACATTCATGTCAGGGAATGCTCCTTATTGGCCTCCTTACAAACTCATGTAACAGCTGGTTGTGGAATGGTGAATGTAGCCAAGGTAGTACAGTTCCAGTACAGCATGAGTAGTGCTGGTTTGGGAAACATTTGTAGCCTTAAGTGACCACATGATGCTTCATGTTGATGGCCTATGGTACTATACCCCATCCAGTTATTGTAACTACAGTACTACACATAGCTTTCATTGCTATACACCTTGCTATACACCTTAATGTTGTGTGTGTGCACACATATGCACCTCTAAACAATATGCATACCAATCACCATTTGCACAACTGACACATATATGTTTTGTGATGCTATTGAGTGGCTAGGCCATATGACACATATTGGGTATGTGTAGTGTTTAAATATGTAGTTGTGTTTTAGCATGCCATGTCATGGATGACACTGACATGTCCACAATATGATCAACACTCACCATAAGTACCGTACATTGGGTATGTGGCCAAATGGTATTCCATCAATTATCCATGCACCACTGATGATGTTGTGTGAATATTCATCATGCATTGTTAAAAATGTGTCTACAATTATTTGCTAAAGACACGGAGGCTATCAGCATTGGATACCTATCTGACACACAGATACATATCCAGCCATGGTATGTACACCTGTTTGTTATGGTGCACAGTACATTACAGAGTTTTAAATACCTGCACAGCAATGTTGTGTCCATGTATACATTGTGTTTCAGGGGGAGGCCCATCACCTAATAACAAAACACATGCATCAAAGCCATGTATACTGTTAGTAACAAGGACTCTCTACACTTGCACTGCATGCTGTTGAGCAACACATGTCCTGCATGCTGACATGTGTGATATGACTGTTTTGCTTCTGATACTGTACCCCACCATCACCTGCTATTGTGTATGTTCTGAGATTGCTGGTGTTGTATGTGTCTGCTTTAGGGAGGAGTGTATTTTTGTGTGTGTGCATGTGTGCATTGTACATGTGTGCATGTGTGCATGTGCACATGTGTGCATGTGCATGTGTGCATGTGTGCATGTTCGCATGTGTGCATGTGCGCATGTGCGCATGTGTGCATGTGTGCATGTGTGCATGTGCGCTTGTGTATGTGTGCATGTGTGCATGTGGTCTGACATCATGTTCAGGTCTTAAAGTGTAATTCCTGTTTTCCTCCCACAGGTGCTAAGGTGGGGCTGGTTCAGTACAGCAGGGAACCTGATGTCACTGAGACAGACAGTGATCATGAGGATAGGTGTGTTGAGGCACAGGTAGGTTTGTCAGGGTCTCTTGTTTGGCCACCAATTGACAGTAGACAAGTCTCCACCCCATCCATGCACACAGTCATACTGCCTGTACATCCATCATCACCATTGCCCTTAGCTGAGGGACAGTGTACGGTTGGCTGGCACTGGCCAGGACAGTGTGGTGTCTATGGCACATGTATCAGGATACAGCAGCCAAAGCCAGATGTCTGGAATGGTACCACATAGGCAGATGCCCAGGGATTCTCGTCAGAGCAGTGCTGGTCTTCATGCCTCTGGCAGACATGCAACACCTCTTTCTACCACACACATGTTCCAGGCTGTCATGGAGGCACAGACATGAATGGAGCGGTACACCAGACAGGGACTAAGGGCACAGAGGGCTCATAACACCTCTGTAAATGACAGTATCCATGACCTAGCAGGTGCCATACGTAATTACACTGAGGTTATTGATAGACGTTGGGGTGAGACATTGGATGTCCTCCACAATATCATGTCCATGTGTCAGGACAATGCGGGATGGTTGAGACGTCGATGTGGATGTATGCCAGCAACATCAGCAGCTGGAGGTCACCGTGGACATCCAGCAAGTCACAGCCACTCCCGTAGTGCCAGTACCCACCCCAGCAATGTTGAGGGGGGCTGTCCATAGACCATCCTAGAAGACCACGTGCACATGGCTCTGGCCAGTCCCAGCAGGGACCTGGATCCAGTGGACATATGTCAACCTCTTCGGATAGTACCCAGTCTGGATTAGTACCTGATACTGTCTGTAGTACCCCTGCCAGGCACAGGTTCCGTATCCATGGCCAGAGACAGTGATCTGTAAAGCCTGCCAGGTACAGTCTGTAGCTGTCTCACAAATCCCCGTATATGGCAGCCACATGGTGGAACTGTGTGCATGCAGACTCACACACATAAACCAGAAACCTAGGGCAAACACATACCGGCACACATTGCATCAACACTGGCCCATAACAGTACTTATGGCCCTCACACACACACTCACAAACACATGTTTATTGTATGGCTCAGTGTAGGCCTCTGGCAAACCAACAACACACCCAGTGCATATGATGAAACCTGTGCCATCTCCTGTCATCTGTAACATTGATGCAGGAACACGCTAACATGGTGCTGATGCACAGGGTGACTTTAATAAAGTATAGCAATGGTTGAATGTATAGCATGTTATCAGCAGTAAAGTGTAATGATATCCTTGAAGGTGTAGCTGAGCAGGCATGATGCATTGAAGCTGTAATTAGCAATGTTGTATTGTTTCCACCAGTGTTTATTCCAGTTGTGTTTTGTTTGACCATGTGCCACTTGGCTGATGCGTGTAGTTGTGTCAGCATGTGTTATACAATGGACAGTAAGTGTGGGGTGTGTGCAGCACAGGTTTTCAGGTGTACATTTGTGAACATGGTGGAGGTGCACTGTTTGCATGTATGTGCATATTGGACACATGGGCAGGGTGACATGCCCTGTACTGGCCAGTGTTAACACTCCATACTTTCTGTTGGTAGCCAGTATGCATTGTAATATGCACATTTTGGAACTTGAGTACACATGTGTGTGTATGACATGGGTTGACACTGTGCTGTGGGTGATGCTGTTGTTGCTATCTGTCATTGGTTTGCATTACTAAGGTTAACACTGTCCCAGCTGCATAATCCTTTATTAATGCACACTGTTCACCTACAAGGTTGCATGGACCATGCTATCACAACCACAAGAAATTCTCGCTTATACAGTAAAAGTGCATTAGTCTCATGGACCCCTGCCATAAGCTAAATATATAATAGAAGGTGTGAAGTTGTACCAAAAAAGAGTTACATACCAAGAAGGGATAACCTCTCTGGTCAGTATCATTGGGAAAATACAATCCCTCAATAAACATACAAGGCAAGCTTCAAAATACAAAATGGCAAGGATTCCAAAGACAACACTAAAGCTTTCTTCAGTGTTGTTCATAATCTACAGGGGAAATCTCAGATCTGGTCACAGTTAATGTAAATGGTCACAAAGTACACTTATCTGACTGACATTACCAATTCCTTGTCAGACAGTTTGAATGCTGATTTCACCACCCTGTCATTACACAAGGGCCACATTTCCAGACCTGAAGAATGCAAAACCTGATGATTCACAGGCACTCTAGTTAAAACATCTCTTTAACAAAGTACACACCACAGTGGCAATGGTACTGGACAGTGTCCCTGGCTGTGTCATACACAAGTTGACATATGAAGTCACCACTCACCTAAATGCTCTGTCCAGATGCAGCCTCTATACAGGTTATATACTTGTGGAATGACACACGGTAATGATGTTCACAGTCCACAAGGATTGAGCTACAACGTCTTCTTCTTCTTCTCCTTTCAGATGCTCCAGTTAGGGGTCGCCACAGTACATCATTTCTTCCTGCCCTCTGCATTTTGCACTATCACACCATCCACCTGCATGTCGTCTCTCACCACAGCCATAAACCTCATCTTAGGCATTCCTCTTTTCCTGTTACATGGCGGCTTCATCCTTAGCATCTATTTCACAATATACTCTGCATCCCTCCTCAACACATGTACAAACCAACTGAATCCTGCCTATCTGGCATGGTCTACTAACCTTCAAACCTGGCCTGACCCTCTAATATACTTATTCTTAAACCTGTCCACCCTCGTCACACCCAGTGCAAATGTTAACATAAATTGATTAGGGGTAGAACTACAACAGGTCCTGGAAACTCTCACCCTATAAGCCAGACCAATGTTATCTGGATGGCTATGGAGCACAGCATTATGGAACTCATTAACAGAGACATTATGGACCTACAAACACTGCACAATACCCACTTAAGTTTTCTAAAGGCCAGATCATGGCTCCTACACCTAGTAGACTTCAAGCCAGTCAACAAGGCTATAGGTGAAGGAGGGGAGGTCAACACAGCCAAGCTATAGCTCACCAGCAATTCATACCCATCCCACATACTGGTATTATACATAACCTCAACAGACTGACCATAAACGATTGTTAGATGATGGCTTGATAACTGACGCACAGATGTAGGACACACAGTAACATCTGCAGCCTCCATGTACTATTCTATGCCAGTAACAAGTGGTATTCACCTGCACTCAGTCCTGGGACCACTCCTGTTTGGCATATAGCTTTCTTAGGTACAAGCAAACACAGTAGGGATATGCCTGCCCACGTTTGATGACAATGCATACTGTGGGCTATACTTTATTCTCCAGATGACACACACATCCTCCAAAAGGGTATCATACAGACAGATACCTGGTGTCAAACTCATGCTGTAAAACTATAAGCCAAAGAAAACATAGTTATCCACTTTTAGAAAACAAAGTATCCCCAGAGTACCACATAGATAGTAGCCCCCAAAATGTGGAACAGGTACTAATGTATACATAGAGCCATGTGTTAAGTCATCTCTCCTTTGATAATCACATTACCAAAGGGTTTTGGAAATCCCTCTGTGGAGCACATAAGCAACAAAGTGTTTGCATGCAGATCCACAGAGGTTGTTGCTCACCTATAATGATTAGTCATCTTTGCCAGACTGTGCTTGCTTTGGAACAGGTTTCAAATATTCCTCAAGCATAAACCCTCACTCACACTCTTCAATAGAAACCGTGATGAGTGGATGTGAAACGGAAGATGTAGCCCAGGGATCACTGCAGTGGCTAAGCTTGTCACAAGCATACAGAAGTGACCCAAGGTCTGGGAAGTGCCAGCACGCTCTGGCAAAGATAACAAATGCGTTCATGGAGAAAGCAGAGTACCCACCTATGAAATACTTGAGGTCACATGTATGTATATGGATTTGCCCCACAGTTACCTTACATGTGTAATGCACATACAGTTGTCACTGTGATATGTCATACACTAGAAAAATCAAAACTCACTCCACATTGGCCAACGGTGTCACACACAGTCAGCAAGTGCAAGATTCAAGTTCTTTCCTAACTACCTTATGATACTACAGCAGTATGCATTTACACGACGCGTTATACACATTACTGGGCTTTTATGTTTCCACAGATATATTTGTAGGATGATGACATCATCAGACTTGACAAAGATGAGTATACTACTTTTAAGGCGTGTGAGTAGTTTCCAGAAATGTTGCTCCTTTCTAGGGAGACACACACAGTTAGCAAGTGCAGGATTCAAACCCTTACTTAATGATGATATAACACTATGCATTTACACAACATGCTATACACATTACTGGAGCGTTGTTTTGCCACAGGTTTATTTGTAGGATGGTGACATCATCAGACTTGACAAAGATGTGTATACCACTTTTAAGGAGTGTGAGTAGTCTCCAAAAAGGTTTTCTGTCCAAGGGAGACACGCCTACACGCACACAGGTGGCAAGTGCAGATTTCAAACCCCTACTTAACTACAGTATGATATTACAGCAGTATGCATTTATACAATGTGCTATACACATTATTGGGATTTCATCTTTCCACAGGTATATTTGTAGGATGGTGACCATCAGACTTGACAAAGATGAGTATAACACTTTTAAGGTGTTTGAGTAGTCTGAAAAAGGTTGCTTTTCCCCAGAGAGACACACTGATACAGTTAGCAAATGCAGGATTCAAACACTTATCTAACTGCATGATGATACTATAGCAGTATGCATTTACACAATGAACTATACACATTACTAGGATTTCATCTTCCACAGGTATATTTGTAGAATGGTGACATCATCAGACTTGACAAAGATGAGTATACCACTTTTAAGGTGTTTGAGTAGTCTCTGAAAAGGTTGCTTTTCCCCAGGGAGACATACTCACACAGTTAGCAAGTACAGGATTCAAACACATACCTAACTACATGATGATATTACAGCAATACGCATTTACACAACGCACTATACACATTAATGGGGTTTCACTTTTCCACAGGTATATTTGTAGGATGGTGACATCATTAAGGGGTGTGAGTAGTCTCCAAAAAGGTTGCTCTCTCCCCAGGGAGACACACACACACACACACACACACACACACACACACACACACACACACACACACACAGTTGGCAAGTGCGGTGTTCTTAATCCAAACTAAGTACGTCTTTACACTTCAGCAAGCAATATGGAGTTACAGGGTGCAGTACAGACATTACTTGCTGATAGTTTGCACAAAGGTTTTTTTCACATTTGCTGACCTCAGCAGGCTTATCATACTAGGTGTATTGTGATTGTATTGTATGCATAGGCCATGACCATATCATATATGGGTTGATGCACCACATGCTGGCACACACAGGGTCAAACCTTGAGTAGCATCTTACCTTCACCTACATGATACTGCAATATAACAAAAAGATGATAAACTTCAACAATTGGCTGAGCTTCTGGTGTCATTCAAAGGGGATCCAGTCTCTGTCTGCCTGTGATGACATGATAGACAAGCCTTGTTGCTTCACTACAGATGATTTGCACCTGTCTCCCCTAAGCTTCTGAATACTGGCCAAGGTTCTTGCTGTCCCCATATTACCTTTTTTAGGCAAGGCTCAAAGGTTCATAGGTTCATAGGTAGGTACTAGACTATCAGCCCTGGGGCCTATACAAGCCCAGTCGAAAAGGTACCCTGGCTTTTGCCACCCAAGAAATTGATTTTTCTCTGCCACTGTCGAGCAGAAACACAGAAGTGATCCCCAGGGTGAATTTCCTATTTCCCATCCAATCATCAAGATTTTTCTTGAAGAGTGCTAATGAGGAGCTTTGTTTGATATAGATAGGCAGTTTATTCTGGAGTATGTGAAGTCTCTGGGACAGGAATCTATCCCTCCGGCATGTTCTGTTTATTGTGGTGACAAGGTTTAGGTCCCTAGAGCGTGCAGGTTCATAGGTTCATAGGTAGGTACTAGGCTATCTGCCCAAGGGCATTTATAAGCCTAGCCAGAATGTGTTGGATTTTGCCTCCCTTTTAAATTAGTTTCCTGAGCCTCTGTCTAGCAGGGCCACTGAAGTGATCCCAGGGGTAAATTTACAATTTCCCATCCACTCGTCAAGATTCCTCTTGAAGAAAGTCTGCA
The DNA here is from genome assembly GCF_019279795.1 of Protopterus annectens. Classification (NCBI taxonomy): domain Eukaryota; kingdom Metazoa; phylum Chordata; order Ceratodontiformes; family Protopteridae; genus Protopterus; species Protopterus annectens. The sequence continues at coordinate 1,537,639,186 of NC_056744.1, forward strand.
TGGGGCTCTGCCTAACATCAACTGGGATTCTATTCCAGAGCGAGGGAAGTCTCCGGGACAGAAATCTATCCCTCCAGCACTTCCTGTTTATTGCTTTGCTGAGGTTTAATTCACTGGAGCATGTGGCTCTAAGAGATTTGTTTTTCTTGAGGTGGAGTATGTCCATTAATTCCGGGTTGGACATGGCTTTATATGTCAGGCATAGATCACCTCTGAGCAGGCAGTAAGCAACCAAGTAGAGCTGGAGTTTCTTTAGTCGAGCTGCATAGGGCATCTCTTTGAGGCCCATGATCCTCTTGGTGAGGTACTTCTGTGGTCTTACCAGCTGTTGCATGTGCCAATTAAGGTACATACCAAATGGGGCATTGTACTCTATTATGGGCCTAATGAGTGAGGAGTAGAGGGGCACAATGACCTCTCTTGATCTAGAGGTGAACCCTTTCGTGATAAGGTGGGCTACATAGAAGGAATATCTAACCACTTTGGCAATGTGATTATCAAAGGAGACTTTACTATCTACCTGGGTCCCCAGGTCCCTAATTACATTTTCCATACCTAGTGGATTACCACCTATGTGGTAATTCATGGGCACTTTGTTTTTTCCAAAGGGGATGACTATGTATTTTTTGGCATTCAGCTTGAGGCCATGGTTTTGACACCAGATATCTGTCTCTGTAAGACCCTTCTGGAGAATGTCTATGTCAGCCAGAGAGTTGATTATGCCCCCCACTTTGCAGTCATCTGCGAACTTGGTCAGCCATAGTCCTTCCATGCTTGCCTGTACTTCAGATAAGTATATACTGTCCCAGGACCAAGACCTGTGGGATGCCACTTGTGACTGGTTTAGAGTCAGACATGGCACCTGCAACTCTGACCATGTGTGTTCTATCCGTGAGCCAGTTGGCCACCCATCTTGTGACATAGGGATTTATGTTCAAGCTGGTAAGCTTGTCTATGATGCAAGAGTGGGGAATGGTGTTGAAGGCCTTAGTGAGGTCCAGGTAGGCTGTGTGGACTACCTTCCCTTCATCTATGGCCTTGGTAACTGTTTCAAAGAAGTCAACTAGGTTTAGGAGACAGGATCTGCCTTTAACAAATCTGAATTGGGTAGGGTCCAGTGTCTGGAGGTGCCCAATGTCCCTGTTTATGAGTTCCATGATAATTCGCTCCATAGGTTTGCAGACCAGGCTGGTCAGACTTATAGGGTGATAGTTCCCATGTTCTGTTGTGGCACCACCTTTGTGGAGCGGGATGACTGTTGCTGTCCACCATTCTTTGGGTACATAGCCTGTAGTAAGGCTGAGTCTGAACAGTGAATTTAGGTGAGGGTTTAGTTCCTTTTGGAGCTCGTGTAAGATGCAGCCTGGGACACCATCCGGTCCCATTGATGCTGTGTTCTTAGCTTTGGAGAGGGCTGTTTTTACCTGCATGTCCATGATGTCTGGGGCTCTGCATTCTTCTGGGATGGACACAGGCCCTTTTGGGGGTGGGGGGTGAAGTTTGCACTAAACTTGTCTGCCAGGATGTTGGCAATGTCATTTGGTTCAGTGTATTTTTTGCCATTTTGCAGTAGCTCAAAGCATATCTGAGAGTTGCCACCTAAATGTTTGATATAGCTAAAGAAGGCTTTGTGGTTATCTTTAGATTCCTTGGCAATTTTTCTTTAGAAACTGGCCTTGGAGGATTTTATGAGCGATCGCAGTTTCTTGCTAATAATGATCAGTAATGCCTTTCCTTTTTGGAATTTTGCAGTAGTTTCCTCCTTCTGTTGTATAGCTTATTTATGGCCAAGGACCACCAGACTCGTTTCCTCTTTTTGGAGGAGTGAGTCTTGGTTTTACTCGGGATGGCTTGATCCATGCATCCCTGTAGATGCTCATATAATGCACTTGTAAAGGATTCTGTGGATTGGATAGCATTATCCTGTAGCAAGGGGGCTTTGAAACTTTCCACTTCGTCTTGAGAAGTGTGAAGTTTGCTTTTGAAAAGTTTTTTACGGAGGTTTCCTTGAATGGGGGTGGAGTCGGGATGTGGATATCCAGTGTGATTACTTTATGATCTGATCTTACCAGCAAGGGGTTTACCTCTGGTGTGGAACACTGATCCCCCATGTTGGTGATGATCAGGTCCAGTATGTTGTCACCTCTAGTGGGCATGGTGACTAGCTGTTCCAGGGTGTTTGAGTTTATAAACTCTAGGAAGCATTGGGCAAAGGAGTTTGTACTTGAGTAATTCTCCCAGTCAATGTTTGGGTAGTTGAAATCTCCTAATATCATGGTGCTTGGTAGAACCTTTATATTTTCCAGTGTTCTCAGGAATGCTGAGTGAGGGTCCTGAGACAAGGTAGGTGATCTGTAGCAGGCTATGATCTGATAAGCAGCTTTGCCCACTGTTAGTTGCACTTGGATGGTCTCCAAGGCCTCGTGCTGTGCCACTAACCTGGAGGTGTGGGTATCCTTTATGAAAATGGATACAACCCTCCTTTTGTATTTCGGTCTGAGTTTTGGGGCCAAAGCTCAGAGAGATTGGGATTTCTTTAAGTGGAGCATGTCCAACAGCTCTGTGTGTGACATAACTTTGTATGTTAGGCAGAGATCGCCTCTGAGTAGGTGATATGTGACAGAGTAAAGCTGGAGTGTTTTGAGATGGTCTGTGTAGGGCATGTATTTGAGGCCACTAATCCTCTTTGTGAGGTATTTCTGTGGGCTTTCCAGTTGCTGTAGATGTCTTGTGAGGTACATACCAAAAGGGGCATTGTACTCTATAATGGATCTAATGAGTGATGAGTAGAGGGGAACAATGACCTCTTTTTTTTCTGCATGAGAAACCTTTTGTGATGAGGTGTGCCATGTAGAAGGATTTTCTGACTACTGTGGTGATGTGATTATCAAAGGAGGGTTTACTGACCACCTGTGTCCCAAGGTCTCTTATCACACTTTCAGTGTTAAGTATACTACCGCCTATGTTGTAGTTCATGGGTACAGAGTTTTTACCAAAGGGGATGACAATGCACTTTTTGGCATTGAGCTTGAGGCCATGGCTTTGACACCAGGCATCTGTCTCAGTGAGGCCCTTTTTTAGGATGTTCACATCATTAGTAGTTTTGATTATGGCTCCTTGTTTGCAGTCATCTGGGAACTTCATTAGCCAAAGACCTTCTGTGTTAGCCTGTACTTCAGGGAAGTAGATACCAAATAGGACAGGACACAGGACTGAACCCTGTGGTACTCCACTTGTCACTGGTCTGAAGTCGGACTTGGAGTCTGCTACTTTCACAGTGTGGGTTCTGTCAGTGAGCCAGTTGGCAACCCATCTTGTGACATAGGGATTTATACCTAGTTTAGTGAGTTTATCTACAATTCCAGAGTGGGGGATTGTGTCAAAAGCCTTGGCAAGATATAGATAGGCTGTGTGAACCACCTTACCCTTGTCTACAGCTTTGGTGACTGCTTTGAAGAAGTCTATCAGGTTTAGGAGACATGATCTGCCTTTTACAAACCTGAAATGGTTGTGGTCCAGAGGTTGGAGATTACCAATGTCTTTGTTTATAAGTTCCATGATGATACGTTCCATGGCCTTAGACCAGGCTCATCAGGCTAATGGGGCGCTAGTTCCCGGGGTCTGTTGTGGCTCCCCCCTTGTGTAATGGGATAACCGTCACTGTGCGCCATTCAGTAGGCACAAAGCCTGAGGTGAGGCTATGACTGAACATGGTACTTAGGTGTGGTGCCAGTTCATTCTGTAGTTCATGTAGAACGCAGCCTGGGATGTTATCTGGTCCCATGGATGCTGTTTTCCTGGCTTTGGAGAATGTTTTTTACCTGTGCAGCCATGATTACAGCAACTTTGCATTCTTCCGGTATAGAAATGGGCTCTTTCATGGGTGAGAGCTGGGTAAAGTTATCACTGATCCTATCTGCCAGGATGTTGGCAATATCAGTTGGGTCTGTATATTTAGTGTCATTGTGCTGTAACTCAGAGCAGATCTGAGTGTTGCCATTGTGATTCTTGACATAGCTATAGAATGCTTTGTGATTGTCTTTAGAATCAGTGGCAATTTTGTTTTCGTAACTAGCTTTGGAGGATTTTATCAGGGATCGCAGCTTCTTACTGAGGCTGACCAGGGAGCTCCTCCACTCATGGGTTTTACCCTCTTTTGCAACAGTTTCTTCTTTCTGTTCTGCAGTTTGTTTATGGTAGGGGACCACCAGATTGGCTTCCTTTACTTGGAGAATAGCGTCTTGGTTCTGTTTGGGATAACATGATCCATGCACTCATGTAAGTGCTTATAAAGTGCAATTGTGTAGGATTCAGTAGTCGTAACTGTATTGTCCATCTGCATGGGTGTCCTGAAGTTCACCACTTCTGTCTTAAGAATCATGAAGTTGTCTTTGGAGATATTTTTAACATGGTTTCCTTAATGGGGGGTGGGGGCAGAATGTGGATATGTAGGGTAATTAGCTTATGGTCAGATCGGACCAATGAGGCATTGACTTCAGGTGTGGAACACCAGTCACTCAGGACAAACCAAACCCCATAACCAACACAAATAACCACAAAGTGAGCTAAATGCTACTCATTGCCAGAAGTCGCAGCCTCCAGATGCACACACTCAAGGCACTTCTCAGTATGGAGACTATTGATATCTGTGCAGTAACAGAAACCTAGTTCAAGGCTCCAGAAAGCACATCAGCACTACCAGGATACTACTCATTCCATACCTTCCAGCATCAGAACCTGGATCATAGCACATAGGGTGGGGATATATCCATATTCATCAAGAATACCTACACCTCTCTCTACATGCTCGCTACAGGATATGTACCCATAGAATGTTGCACAGCAACTTTCTTCCACTCCACAGGGGTGGGGCCACAAAAGACCCTTGGCATTCATGCTCTATCAACCTGATGAGTTTGATCTGCAAGGCAATGGAGCCAATCATAATGTAAGTCAACAATAAAGACATTGGGAACCTTCACACAGTTGAGCACACCCAGTTTGGCTTCATCAAATGCAGATCATGCCTCCTGAACTTGGTGGATTTCTTTGAGACAGTTACCCAGGCTACAGATGATTGAAATGAGCTCCACACAGCCTACCTATACCTCGCTAAGGCCTTTGACACCATTCCCCAGTCAGGTATCATAGATGAACTCACCAACCTGGGCATGAATCCATACATCACAAGATGGATTGCAAACTGGCTCACAGATAGATCCCACAAATTAAGAGTTGCTGGTTACATGTCAGACTCTACACCAGTAACAACTGGTGTCCCCCAGGGTTCAGTCCTGGGGTCCCTCCTGTTTGGTATAGACTTCTCAAAAGTACATGCCAACACAGAAGGGTTGTGGTTGACTAAGTTTGCTGGTAGCTGTAAAGTGTTTGCCATAATAGATTCCCCGGATGACACAAATATTCTCCAGAAGGGACTCTATGAGACAGATGTGTGGTGTCAGAATCATGGCCTCAAACTCAGTGTGGAAGAATGCATAGTAATCCCCTTTAGTGAAAACAAAGTACCCACAAACTACCACATAGGTGTTACCCCCTTAAAACTGACAAGGTAATAAGGGATCTGGGGACACAAGTAGATAGTCATCTTTCCTTTGACAACCATGTTGCCAAAGTGATTGGGAAATCCTATGTGGCCCACCTAATCAACAAAGGGTTTGCATCAGGATCAAAAGAGGTAGTGGTGGCCCTCTACTCTTAAGTCATCCGACCCATCATTGAGTACAATGCACCATTTTGGATGTACTCAACTAAGCATATCCAGCAGCTGTAGAAACCACAGAGGTACCTCACCAAGAGGATTACTGGCCTCAAACAGTTGTGTTATGCAACACAACTGGTAAAACTAAATCTGTTCTCCGTTGTGTACCACCTACTCAGAGGTACACTCTGCCTAACATGCAGAGCCATGTCCAACACATAACTGCTGAACACGCTCCCTCTGCGGATAACAAAACTGAGTCAAACTACACACTCCAGGGATATGAACCTCATCACAACAATGAATACAACATACTGGTGGGATAGAGTACCATCCCAGACACTTGCCTTACTGTGGAACAGAGTCCCAATGTACATCAGACATAGCCCCTCACTGACACTCTTCAATAGGAACCTTGATGAGTGGATGGGAAACAGACAATTCACACCAGACATCACATCAGCAGCCCCACTAGAAAGGGGCTTAGGGTACTAACTATTAGAACTAGGGCTTGGGAGACTACCCAATGGGGTGGTGAAATCTGCACAACTTGCCTAGGCTAATATATGCCTTCATGAAGATAGTCTACTACATACCTATGGACCTATGTGACAGTTACATGTCTACAGATAGTAGATGTGTACTTCATTGTACAGTCATGTTGTACAGCAGGCACATGGACCACATACACTGTAATGCTTACAGATACTGGTGGCTGTTATGTACAGTGGGAGAGATGTGCATCTCATGTCTTTTGTGCCATTGGGATGTGTGTTGGGTGGGACAGTCCTGGATGGCTCCCTGTCATGGTCACCCTCTAATACACATCTCTGCCCATCCATCGTTGGCTTATTATACTGTGTTCCCCATATATATATATATATATATATATATATATATATATATATATATATATATATATATATATATATATATATATGTACATAGGTAGGTAATAGGCTATCTGTCTGAAGGCATATATTAGTATGGCCAGAGTGTGCAGCAATCACCACACATGAGGTTAGTTCCCTCGACCTCTGTGTAGCAGAGCTGATGAAGTGATCCATGGTGTGACAGTTCAGTTTCACATACACTCATCAAGGCTCCTCTGGAAGAGTGTCAGTTAGGGACTCAGCTTAATGTAGGTTTGGAGCCTGTTCCAAAGCAAGGAACATGTTCTATTTATTGTTGTGATGATGATATCCCTAGAGCATGTGGCACAGTGAGCTTGGGTTTACTTCAGATAGCGCATGTACATCAGTTCTGCATTAGACATGGACCTGTCTGTTTGGCAGAGATCGCCTGAGTAGACAGTATGCAACAGAGTACAGATTGAGTTAAATTCAGTCTTGTTGTATGGGGCAACTGATTGAGGCCAGTAAACCTCTTGTTGAAGTACTTCAGTGGTCTTTCCAGCTACTGAAGGTGCCTAGTCAGATTCATCATGTGTGCCATGATACCCTCTGATGGGCCTGATGACTGATGAGTAGAGGGAACCTCCTTCGACCTATATGCAAAGACCTTGGCAATTTGTGGGAACACATAGCATTATTTTCTAACCACTTTGTGAATGTGTTTCTGGAAGTAGAGATGACTATCCACATGTGTCCATAGATCCCTTATTATTACCTCCATATTTAGGGTGTTGGCCCCTATGTGGTATTTGTATGACTGTAGCTCGAGGCCATAATTTTGACACCACATCTGTTTGACTGAGACCCTTTTTAAGGGTGTCTCTATTGTCCCAAAAGTCGATTATGACAACCTTTTTGCAGTCATCCACAAACTTTGCTAAACATAGCCCTCATGTGTTTGACTGTATTTCTGAAAAGTATACACCAGACAGGAGGGGTCCCAGGACTGAGCCATGGGGGACAGCAATTGGTACCAGCTTGAACAGGAGACCACAATTCTTACCTTGTGGGATCTATCTGTGCCCCAGTTGGCAATCCATCAGATGACATATGTATTTATGCACAGGTTGCTGATTTTGTGGATACGACATGTGTGTGGGATGTTGGAAAAGGGCTTTTCAAGGTATATGTAGGCCATGTGGAGCTCATTTCATTGATGTATGTCCTGGGTGACTGCCTTGAAAACTGTCTAGCAGGTTTAGGAACCATGATCTGCCCCTGACCAAACCAAAATGGGTAGGGTTGGGTGTTTGTAGGCTCCCAATAGCTCTGTTTATGAGTTCCATAATGATGGACTCCATGGTCTTGCAGATCAGGCTTATTAGGCTTATAAAACTATAGTTCTCATGGTCTGTTGTGCACCAACACTTGTGGAGTGTGCCAAATGTTGCTGTAACCCATTCAACAGTTTCATATCCTGTACAGAGGGTGAGTCTCAACAGACTGTTCAGGTGCAGGGTCTGTTTGTTTTGGGGTTCACATATGACACAGCCAGGGAAACTATGTCATCCCACAGACGCCGTGTTTTTAGGTTTGGATAGAGCTGTTTAACCATTGTATATGTGATTTCTGGGTTTTCACAATCTCCAGGTATGGTAATGGGCCCTTTTGTCAGTGAGAGGGGAGTAAATATGTATGAACCTGTCTGACAAGATGTTGGCGATGTCAGTCATGTACATGTATTCATTTACACTTTGCACTGACTCAGAACATATATGAGTTTACATTGATATTTATGACATAGCGAAATAAAGCTTCATGGTTCTCTATGGACTCTTTGGCAATATTTTTGCCAGGACATGGCTTGGATAATGTTAGGAGTGCTCATTGTTTCTTGATGATACTGATCGGAGATTTATTGATCTTTTTTGCAGTTTCACTTTCTTTGAACAACTTAAGTTTGATTATGATAGAGGTCCACTATATTATATGGGTCTGTTTTCATATCACTGTGAGCGCAAGGCAGGATTGGTGAATAGTGAAAAGTGTCTGGAGTAAGAACTGCAACTGCCAGATATGTGTGACCCACTGCTGTACTCAGAAATGGCCTAAGTGTGTAAGCATGCCCAGTATGACCTTTCAGTATGTTGTCGACTGACATTTGCTTCGTTTGTTTAAGTGTGTGAGCCTGCCCAGTATGACCTTTCAGTATGTTATTGACTGACATTTGCTTTGTTTGTTTAAGTGTGTGAGCATGCCCAGTATGACCTTTCAGTATGTTGTTGACTGACATTTGCTTTGTTTGTTCAAGTGTGTGAGCATGCCCAGTATGACCTTTCAGTATGTTGCTGACTGAAATTTGCTAAATTTGTTTGTGTGTGAGCATGCTCAGTATGGGCGTATATACTATATGTGTGTAAAAAATCAAGTTGTTTTTTTCTTCAGGGCTCACCTTTGTGATGTACATAGGTTCATAGATTCATAGGTAGGTACTGGGCTATCAGCCCTAGAGCCCATACAAGCCTAGCCAAAAAATGTACCCTGGCTTTCGCCACCCAAGAAAATTATTTTCCTGTGCCCCTGTCGAGTAGAGCCACAGAAGTGATCCCCGGGGTGAATTTCCCATTTGCCATCCAATCATCAAGATTTTTCTTGAAGAGTGCTAATGAGGAGCTCTGTTTGACATAGATAGGTAATCTGTTCCAGAGTATAGGAAGTCTCTGGGACAGGAATCTATCCCTCCAGCATGTTCTGTTTATTGTGGTGACAAGGTTTAGGTCCCTAGAGCGTGTAGCTCGGAGGGATTGGGATTTCTTTAAGTGGAGCATGTCCAACAGCTCCGGGTTTAACATAGCTTTGTATTTTAGGCAGAGATCGCCCCTGAGTAGGTGATATGCGATGGAGTAAAGCTGTAGTTTTTTGAGACGGTCTGCATAGGGCATCTGTTTGAGGCCAGTAATCCACATCGACAGGAAGCACACTGTGCCTGCAGGGCTTCCATGAGTCAATTTGCATAGACTTATCAACATTTTTACATACATGGGGGACAGCTATTATTTGTACATTTCTACCCACGGGGCACACCTGATTGTTACTGTGGGTGTACATAGGATGAGGGGTACACCTGACACTTATACACATTTCCTAGGCCTGCACTGCTATGTCAGGTACTCCATTTCAATCTGAACTGTTGCCTATCGCACTGGCTTGAGGCATACCACTGTACTACAGACCTTAGCTTCCAATTACACGCATATTAGTTTGTGACTTCATAGCCTACCCAACCCACATCACACTGCTTGGCCTGCTATCTGTCTGCATAGGCCTGGGGGGAGATTACTTATTTGCCTCTTCAGAGGGCATGATACAGCATTTGTTTGTGTTTGCGTTTGTCTACAATTGTCCTGCTGGCTGTGACTGCTTGGTATGTGACCCCCAACTGGTATGTGTGAGTGACTTAAGTTGTGTCTGTGCCAGTGAAATGCTCTCATGGCTTAGTGGTTCAGTACTGTGACTATAGTGCACAGTATCCTGAGTTCGAGCCCTGTCACTGCAAGCGTGTTTACCTGACTTTGCCCGAATTTGCCCAACATTGCCTGACATTGCGCTGGTTAGCGCAGTGCGCAGCTACGCGCAATTGTATTTAAATATGCTCAATACTGGTAAAATTTGCTTAGCAGTGCTTTATATTGCTTGAAATAGGGACTCATGCCTCAGGTGGTGCTGCAGGGCTGCCTATGTTGGATGCACATATTACACTCCCTATACATGTTTGAAAACAGGTAGTGTCAAGTTCGGCATCCCTTTTACTGTATGTGCGAGTCAGAGAGAGGTGTCATTTCCAGGGTTCCTACTGAGTCAGTGTATGTGCTATGCGTTGCCTCTTTGCCAAGGCCAGGGCACACTGGGCATGCCTCCTTTTGCCTACTGGGGCAGGCTCAGGTTGTTCCTCCTCTGAGTCACGCTGTGCCTGTGCAGGCCTTGGCAATGGTGGGGGGCTGTTTGGCCCTGCCCCATGTTGTTCCTGCTGAAGCTGTTTCTGCAGGATCATATTGTGTAGCATGGCACATACCATGACAATTTGGGTACATGTAGTTGGTGAGTACTGCAAGGCTCCACCAGATGTGTCCAGGCACCAGAACCGTGACTTGAGTATCCCAAACACATGCTCAATTATGTTTTCTGTTTGTGCGTGTGACTCATTATGGAGTTCTTGTTCAGGTGTGTGTGCATTTCTGATGGGTGTCATCAGCCACAGCTCCAGTGTGTATCCAGCATCCCCCACTAGGTGACCATCAGGGATGTCCCCACTGGCAAATCTCTGGTACAGCTGCGTCAGATGCCAGATGTGGGAATCGTGATAACTTCCAGGGCAGCCAGCGCACACATTCATTATTATGCCCTGGGCATCACACACGACCTGGCAGTTGATGGAGGGGAAGCCCTTACGGTTGATGTAGACCCTACCCCGCTCACCGGGTGGTGCTTTGATGTGTATGTGCGTGCAGTCTATTTCACCCACTACCTCAGTGTATTCTGCTATTTGGAAAAGACACATATTGCTGGCCAATGCCTCATGGGAAATGGGGAAATATACGTGCTCACCTACATGTGCTGACATGGCATCCAGGAACTGGTGCAGTACCCTGGTTGCTGATGCCTATGAAATCCCCATCATATCACCAGTTGGTCTCTGGAAGGTACCTGTAGCTAGTATTCTTAGGCCAATACATACCTTGGTATCCACTGGGATGGGTTCCCCTCTGTTGGTTCTGTGTGTGAGGCATGGCTAGCACAGCTCAACAATTTGCTGCAGGAGGTCTCTGTCCACCCTATAGCGCTCCACTATCTCCAGCTCATGTAGCCCCTGGTAGGTTACCCTGGGTCTGTACATTCTTCTCTGTCTCCTCACTGTGGGTTGCTCAGCAGCATCCACAACATCACCACCCTCAGCACCTTGCACATGTTGGTTTATGATAGCAAGAGCAGCCCCTAACATTTTGTCTGACTTTAAAGTTTTTAAGCTTTCCCTCTTTGTATACTGCAGTGTTGCAGAGTTCTTGGGGGAAAACTGGGAAGAATGCTGTTTGCAGAGTTTAAAGTGCTGGGCTGGGCTGGGCTAGTCTGCTACCTGTGCAATTGGCTGATTCTGATATATTTCACCTGGCAGCTCTGCTAGTTCTCCATGGTTAACTTCCTACTACTTCTTTTCCTTCCTTTTCCCTTTCTATTTCTGCTCGGGGCAGTGCCACACAAACACGCGCACATGCTGTGTGCACATTTGCAAGAAATTTCAGATATTTCCATGGTGTGCACCTTTGGTTTCTGGTTTTCAAAAAGGACAACTGTAGACACGCCTCTTGCAATCCTGAGCAACTCAGGAAAAACACAAAACACTGTGCTCCAATTAGCTTACAGCCTTTCTGACACACCCCCTCATGATGTTACCTATATTCTACTCTACTACTCACCTACTCCTACACTTACACTCTTGGGACATGGCTCACATGCTGGGGAAAATTAGGATTCACTATCCTTATCCTCATTTGCATAGGATTGCCTACTAATGCATGGTTACATCTCTCACACTGAGCTTCCCCCCCTTAGCAATCACTACTCAGTGGCCATGTTGTCTTCAGCCTGCCATTCACCTGCATGGCAGGATAAGCTTTTTAGTGAAAATGACTATTTTTGGCTATTTTTAAATTATTTTCTTGTTTTTAAAGTGCCGCACGTTTGCGCGGTGCTGCGCTATGCTTAAACATCGGAGAGCAGGGAAAAAAAGTTAGATTTTAATAATTTAAACATTTATAAATGCCAATGGCCTTATATTTGGCCATTGGCATGCTTCCTCAACTGTATGCATCCTTTTTTTGGAGATGTCATAGCTCCGTTTAGCTATTTGCAGAACGGTACTCCGTTACCAACAGAGTACATTTCTGCAGATAACACTAATCTTCCACGGACAGGTTAGTGTTTCCTGGGTTGCAAATTTACCTCATTTGCATATCTTTCAGCAGCAAAGGAGGTAATTTGCATACCATGACGCTGTCCATGCAAGAGTAGCTTTAGCAGCTCTCATGCATGCCCCTGCTGGCTGTACCTGGATCGCACGGCAGACATATTGCCTCCGTGAGCTCCTCCACTCTTCTTGCACTCTGTGCAAGCTTTCAGAAATCCGGCCCCAGGTCATTCTGAGTGGTAAGATACAACAAGCTAATTTTTTCCTCACAATAGTTTTTCCTCACATTAGTAGTTTTATAAAACATAAGTTCTAATGATGATGAAAGAGTCTTCCTGCCGAAGCCTGTGTTGTACAGAGAAACCAGCTTCAGTTTAAGAGCCACACTTTCCCAAGCTCTAGAAGGCAGCAGTGAATTTTTAAGCATTCACATGTCACTGGCTTTCCAGATGGTCATTTAGGAGCACCATTTCCACTATGTATAAGAGACTATGAAAGCAGAGGTCAGAAACTGCACATTTCTTTTGTCATCAGATGAAAGCAGGAATTATCTAAAGAATGTGGGAAGTGCTGATCCACTGACAGTCATGTGCTTACAATGGATCACATGACTACTCCACTGACAGTCATGTGGTCCACTGTAAGCAGCATCCCTTGCTCTGAATGACTGAACTGCGATGAAGACCTTAAGCTTTTATGCTGGCAGCAGCTGAGTTGAGAAATATTTTGTGTCAGATGAACTCTGGTCTTAGATGATAACAAACATGGAGACTGTGGCACCGCATCTAGTTTCTTTCAGACTATATTTTAAATGTACAGTAATTATAACCATAATGGTTAATGGAAAATTATCATTTTAGGCTGATTTTAAAGTAACTGGCAGCTTTTCCTTAAGATTACATAAACTACAAAAAAAAAAAATTAAAGCTTGCAGCCATGACCATTGGAATACAATACAAATGGCACCACAAAATTAAAAATATTTCTGGAAATTGCTTGAAATTGGTTCACTATGCACATCTATTGATTAACAAGCAACCTCTTGTTACTGCTGCATATGATATTAAATAAATTAATGATAGTCAGGACTATGTCAAGAATAATATAAACTACATTGTTGGTTTATCATTTCATAACAAATATTCTAAGTTAGTAACAATGCCTAAAACACTATATTATACAGATTTTACAGTTGCTTTAGATTTCAAACCAACAGAAGACCTCTGTCAGGGGTTAAATGCTGAAGTTACTCAGTGCTTTTTTAGTAAGTCACTATAAAACATGTCTAATTATTTCAAAAAATGCCATATTTGTTTATTTTTATAACTGTAATCACTGACTGTTTCCTTCACCGTGTGACATTTAATTTTCAAAGGCCTCAGTACAAATATATAAACATATTTTGAGAATTTAGTTTACTTATTTATTTATTTTGATCACTGGCATGTATGACTGAGTGGAGAACATGTTCAACCTTTTATTTATTTTCAGTAGGTAAGAGGACTGGATTGTAGAGGGACATTTTCAGAAACAACCTTGTTACAGTAAAAGGAAAAGAATACAATGAATTATTGGTTTAAAAAGAAGCTTAAATAGCTCCAATTGTAGAAAAGATTAATGAGATAGATTATGGTGGTTCAGGCACTTATGCAGAAAAGCAGAGACCAATCTGGTGAAGAAGATTTGGGACAGATGAGAAGACGGCACCAGGAAACAAGGTCAACCAGCAAAGAGGTGGATGTATTATGTGAGAGATGACCTGCAATGGTCAGACATGAGTGCTGAATAAGGCAGGAGAGTGGCACTGAATAGGGAGAAATGGCAACAAGTAACAAAACACTGCAACCCCATGTAGAAAACAGGGGAAAAAAAGGGTGTTGATGATGATGATGGTGTTTAAACAGGTGAGCAAAGATTAATACCCTAGTGAAGGTTACCTGGCATGTTCAGCTAAGAATCACTGTACTAAACAAAACATTGAGTCAAATAAGTTTAACGATAAATCACTGTAGTATAATAGGAAATGGGCACAGCACTTTGAGCACTGGTCTGTTAATGGAGCACTTTGTTGGTAATACTTTATATAACATGAAGCAATCATAGCCATGCACACCCTCAACAAGTAACCACAAATATTGCGCTTGAAGGAGGATGGAGCCAGAAACCAGAGACTGCACTAAATAAAAATCAATTTATTTAAAATCAAAACCAAAACACTGAGTGCTTTCATCCCTCATTGTGACTCAAACTACTAATTTTGAATTTGTTGATAATATGGGAATATCAGTATATAAAACTAAAATAGTCTGAATGTGCTTGGACCAAGTACTAATTGTTAATCAGCATAACATTTATTTTGTTAATTCATAATAGTGGGGAAAGAAGTTGCACAACTTAGGGAAATGGTAAAGAATATAGGTTAACCGATATAAATGTAGAGCATTATAGTTAAGAGAATAAACAACTCATCAGTATTTGCAATAAGTGAAAGGAGGAAATTACTAACAAAGTAACATGAATTACTAAGTTAAAAATACTGGGCATGTGAAAAAAGTGTGATTTAAATAGGAATGACAGACTTAAAAATGGCCAAATGGGACTGAGTATAAAGGAAAAAAAGTAATGCGTTGGATAAATGGTGAGCAACCAACAAAAAGATAAAATTGCCTGAGATCTGACAGGATTAGTGATGAGGAAGATTAACAGATACAAATATAATAATAATAATAATAATCAGTACTAACTCTGGTGAATGTAAAATTATTAGACATAAAAAAAAAATGTTGTCAGTATAGACAATTGAGTGTGATCACAATTTTTATAGATGTACAAGGCAATAACTGATGAGATCTTACTGCCTTGTGCTTGCTTTCAAAAATATGATTTCCAAGGTAATATTGTTCCTAGCATGTGTTGTGTAGGGAGTGGCAAAGGGAGAATGAAGCCAATGTTTCAGAACTTGACACTATCAGCAGTATTTAGGAGAGGTGATAGCAGGACAAAGGAAATAAATATAACAGGACTGTTAAAGGATACTAGCCTTGCAGTAGAAAAGTACTTGCTCAGTAAATCATTTATTGAGCAGTCTTCTGATTTTGGGGTTACCCATGGTTGGGAATATGAATTCTAATAAATCTAAGTAAATCAAGGAGAAAATAGCACGTGCTGACTTGCTGAGTAAAAATAATGTTTCCTACCTCCATTCCACTCTTGTCTGGGCCTTTCCTTTCTTCTACCCTCTCAAGTAAAAAAATCTCCCTGAAGAAGTAGTCCCCATCTTTTCTGCAGTCTGCTACCACTATTCTGTGGGTACTGTTTACAGATATTCCCAACATGCTCCTTGATCAGCATTATAGATTACTCTTTACAAGGCCTCAGAATACCAGAACAAACTAGGAATGCTAAGGTAACACCACAATACTCACATTCCTGGAAATTGTGTGTTTGACATGTTCCCATTTGTAGTGCCATCCTCTGGGGCAGTTGTGAAGGCCATTTTGATGTTTTGCTGAGAAAAGAAGTCCCTCTGAATCCTGTTCATATCTGCCTGTAATGTGACATCATCTTTTTATCAAGAGAGGTGTATGAAAGTGAAACAGTATCTAATCCTGAATAACATCTTACATTAATCTGCTGTCCTACAGCCAATGCAATGTAAAACTATTATTTACAGGACAGATAGAATGGTGTAAGAGGAGGAAAGTCCAGGAAGATGGACAGCAGCTGAGATAGTGGGAATTATAGAAGCCAAGAAGTTAGAAGGAGGACCTGGGCCAGATGGGGATAGGGGCAGAGTAAATGGGTAAACAATTCTGAGACAAGTACAAAAAGACAGGCAGGAACTGGGTAGAGGAAAACAGACAGGAAAGGTAGTTCAATGCAAATGGAAAATGAAAAGCAGGTATCAGGATGATAGGGGACATTGAGGGAAGAGTAAAAGAAAGGAGTACTCACCATGGGGAGACTGCACAAGCAACAGTTTGGGAGGAGGGAAGATTAGGAGATAGTACAGTTGTGTAAAATCTTACCATAACAGTAGATGTCCTTCTCTTCACTGTTGCAGTATTCATAACATTAGGGATCCCCTGCCAAGGGCAGTCTGATGTCCAGCCAGTATACCAAGGCCTTTAGGTTGCTGTAAGGTATACTGAAGTTTACAAATATGCTCCTTGCATAGCATATGGCATAAGGTGACATCTGGACTTACCATTGTCAGAACTGAGAGCCCCAGTATGAACACCATTCCAAGGAAAATAAAAAGGTAACCAGTACATCCAGAAGGTGAATGGAACAGGGGGAGGAGGGAGGGAGGGAATACTGCAACAGGGAAGAGACGGGCATCTACAGTTATGGTAAGATTTTACACAACTGTACTCTGTCCTTCCATTTCACTGTTGCAGAATTCATAACATTAGGGAGACTGCCAAAGTTCAGAAAGAAACCTGGGGATAGAAAAGACCAGCAGAGCCCTCTAAGAAGCCATGAAGGATGTCCCTTGCCAAACCAGTTCTAGTTCTGGAGACTCCATCCAACTTGTAGTGCTTGATAAATGTATGCACAGAAGTCCAGGTAGCTGCCTCAAGAATAGAGCTAGTATCCAAACCCTTGAGAAAAGCACCAGAAAAAGCCACAGCCCTAGTAGAAGGAGCCTTAACAGAATAAGGAAGGCTCTTACTATGAAAAGAATAGCAAAAAGAAATAGCTTTTGAGATCCAAGAAGAAACCATTTACTTGGATACAGCTAATCCTAAGGACGTAGGATAAAAGGAAACAAAGAGCTGATCAGATTTTCTAATAGTCTTAGTTTTATCCAAATACAATTTCAGTTGTGTATGCACATCCTATGTGTGCAACACCTTTCCACTGGCAGATTGCAGAGATGGGGAAAAAGTGGGAAAATGAGTAGACTGATTAAAGAAAAACTCATTCACCACCTTGAGCATGAAAGAAGGAATAGTACGCAAGGGCAACCTGTCCTTATGAAATACTAACAAAGTAAAACAAGCCATAAGGGCTTGAAGCTCAGACACCCATCTGGCAGAAATAAGGGCTAACAAAAGAACAGTCTTTCAAGAGCAATGTTGCAAGGAAGCTGAAGCTGCAGTCTCAAAGGGAACCAGAGTAAATTTCTCCAAAACAAGATGAAGATCCCAGGGAGGAGGAGGAATAGGCTTCCTGGGAGGTCTAATATGAAGGATGCCTTTTATGAATTGTTTAGCCTTAAATATAGAAGCAAAAGAAGATAAAGGCAGACAAGAAGAGATACCTGATAAGTGGGCTTTAACAGGAGAATAAGCCAACCCAGCATTGAGCAATTCACATAGATAAGACAGAACAAAAGAAACATCCACAGAAAGTGGGTCCAGGTTACGAGAAAGGCACCAAACAGAAAGCCCTTTCCATTTGGACAAGTAGGATTTCCTAGTTCTGAGTTTCCTGGCCTCCTGCAAGACCCTAAGCACATCCTCATATAAAAGGTGTATGTGGAATCAAAATCATATCACACACAGTGTCAGTTGAAGAGTGGACCAGTGGGGTTGGATAAGAGATCCCTTGTCTTGTGTGATTAAGTCCACCCTGTGAGGTAACGTTTGATGATTGCACTTGGCTAAATGCAGAATTAGAGGAAACCAATGCTGTCTCTGCCAACATTATTTTGGGAGCATTCTGTTGAATTTTGAACAGGACCTTTGAAATGAGGGGAAGGGGAGGGAAAGCATAAAGAAGCATCCTCTTCCAAGAAAAAGATAGGGCTTCCACCTTCCAAACCAGAGGACTTGGGACTCTGGCACAAAATAAAGGAAGTTGTCTGTTTAGAGGGGAGGCAAACAGATCTATTTGAGAAGTACCCCACTGATGGACAATATCCAGAAACACTTCCCTGTGCTGCATCAATTAATGAGATTGAGTTAAGAACCTGTTCAGCGTCTGCCACAATGTTTTGACCAGAGGGAACGTAAACTGCCTGAAGATTCACTTGATACTGGACCACAAGATCCCATACTAGGAGTGCCAACCAGCAAAGAAGATAAGATCTTGTTCCCCCCTGTTTGTTAACATACCACATCACTATGGTATTGTCTGTAAATATATTGAGAAGTCCGAGGGAGAAAAGAGGATGAAAAGCCTGAAGCACCAGCAGAAGAGCTCTCATCTTTTTGATATTGATGTGCTCTTTCTGTTGAAGAGGTAACCCCACCTCCTGCACCTTTAGGAAGCAAAACGCTGTTCCCCATCCCACATCTGAAGCATCTGTGAACAGCTCCTGAGAGGGAAGAGTGGGATGAAAGCAGAGCCCTAGATTCAGAGACAACTGCTGAATCCACCAGTAAATTCCTTCATGAGACAATGCAGAAGAGGAACTACAAAGTCTAGGAGATGCACATGTTTAAGCCAAACTGACTTCAGAAAACATTGAAACTTTCTCATGTGGAGTTCGACCAGAGGGAGCATAGGGATGGTGGATGGCATGAATCCCAGAGCTCTCAGAAACTCTGTGGCTGTAATAGAAGCAAGAGAAAGAAGAATTTGAAAGAAAGAAATGAGTGTCAAGGCCTTGGGAGGTGCAAGGAGGCCAGCAAGGGCACTGTCTAGATCCTGCACCCCAGAAAAACATGGTCTTGAGAAGTTGTCAAAAATTACTTTTTGTAGTTTATTGCGAACCTCAGGCTTTGCGGAAGGGAAATGGCAAAAATGAAGGTTTTGCATCAGGATCTCAAGAGAAGATGCCTGAAACAGGAAGTAGTCCAAATAAGGAAATACTTGGATCCCCTGAATCCTGCAAAAAGCAATCACAGGAGCAAGGTATTTGGTGAATATCCTTGAAGCTGTGGAAAGGCGAAAAGGGCAAAGCACAGAACTGAAAATGGCAGGAAGCAACAGAGAAATGTGAAAACCTCCTGAAAAGGGTTGGATTGGGATATGGAGATAACTGTCCTTGAGAGCCAGAGGCACCACATAAACCTGAGGAAGCCAGAGGCACCACATAAACCTGAGGAAGCAGAAGAGGAAACTGTAGATTAGAGTGTGCTGTGTCTTTAAGGAGCATGTCAAAGACTGTACTTGCACGTATAAATTACAGACACGTGCAATACCTAGTGCCATTTTGAAGGAGCAGCCAGAGAGTGAGCATGCATGATCGCAGTTGTTAGTTTGTATATAAGTTACTTAAGTTAAAGTCAGTAAACTTCTATGGAGATGTGTTTGTAGAAAATAAAGCTGCTCGAACAGAACCCATGAAGATTCTTCGATTGTGTGCAAAGTAGGAGAGCGACATAGTGTCAGAACCAGGATAGCAGAGAATAATATTCGGAGGCATGAGGTGCAGAGACAACAGTGAAGGTAAAACTAAGAGAAATGAGCACAAAAAGAGCCAGAAAAGAATCAAATGTAATGAGAAGTAGCAGAAACTGTTTATTTGGTAAAAAAGAAAAAATGGGGCATTACAAGGGCACAGACCGCATTATTAATCAAGCAGAAGGCACAAAAAGTTTAACTAAAGGAAATGTTTAAAACAAAGGTATTTGATGAAATAATTAACAATAAAGCAAAACAAGCATGTTTAAAGCAAAACAACTGTGTTTAAGGCAAAACGGGCATGTTTAGAGTAAAAGGACTACAAGATAAGTACAATGGGCATGAAAAGGGCTTAAACGAACAAAACAAATATAATAAGGGCAAAAGGGCACATTAAGCAAAAAAATATATCAAGGTGACTGCATGTGTTTTGGCAAAGTGCTGTGTTCTGGCATAACTACGACTTTGTATTGTATCAAGGGCATAACTAAAGTTATTCAGTGTGTACAAGTGCTTAAAGTGTGTGCTTATTACTGTGCATGTATTTTGAAGAGTTTATTGTGTGCAAAGTCCAACTATTTCATGAAATACAGTCAAAGTATAGCCACTTCGAAAAGTTTCTTGTGCTGGTGTGTCTTTTTGTAAAGTGCAACCATTACAGAGTGTTTCTTGTACTGTAAAGAGCTGTCTAGTTAGGTACCACCATTTGGGGGAAATTTCAGTCTGTTGTGTACAGTTTATTTGCAAAGTGCAATTACTTCGAAATGTTATTGACTTTAGGACTAGAGCAACCCAGTTCATTCACATCAAGAAGTTGTTTGAGGTGTTGCTTAAAATGATGATAAATGACTTTAGCAAAACAATAATTACAAGAGTATTACAGTGCCTGAGAGACTTATTTTGCAAAGTCCAATTATTCAAAGATACTACGAGTTTGTCTAATAGCATGATTTTGAGAAGCCCAAAAGTATAATTTCAGAAGCACAAAGGCATTGGACAAAGTTACAGATACTGGCATAAATCTCTGGCATATGTGCATGTGTGCATGTTCGTGCTTATTTGCAAAACCCTTCACTGCTATGTGTTAACATGTCAAATGGATTTCGAAAGTCCCTACCTCTTGTATTTGATCAGAATATTGCAGAGTATTGGAGAATATTTGAGCAAGAGTACAATATTTTTATACAAGTAGCTTATTCAGATAAAGATGCATGCACCAGGGCATTCATTTTGTTAAACCTAGCTGGGTCAGATGCCAGAGAAAGAGAGTGTTCATTTGTGTATGTACTAGCAGTATATGAAGGAGAAAGTGAAAATCATCATATTGTTGTACAGGCTGAATCAAGGAAAGTCCCTGAATTTTTGTAGTATGTTGTTGTACTGTAATTCAGCATGTACTGTTGGTTCTATATTCTCTGGTAACTTGTTGGTTCTGTGTAGTAGATGACTTGCAGAAGTTGTGTGAAGAGACTCTTAATAAAGAAAAGCCTTACAACTCCATAAACCATGTGGTCTCCTTCCTTACCACGATATAACATATTGGGTAACCTGGTGAGCTGTAGTTCATCCTGCTGGGGTGATGTCGGGTTCCATGTTGGGGTCATTAGTTGCATACGACTGTCAGACACAGACCTGGGAGGAGTATTGTGAAGTGTTGGAACATTTTTTGAGGCAAACCAGATAATGAATAGTCCAGAGGTTCAGTTAAATTCAAGGACTAGAAATGGCTAATGAGCGGTAATAATGTATGTCGCAGTGTTGAGGGAACTGGCACAACATTGTGATTATGGGACTTGTAGTTGAAAAAGGCTTGAAGTTGGCACAGGCAGCCAGACAGCGACTAAAGACACATGTAGTGATTTACAAGAAAAAAACGGGAGGGGTTGGAAGTGTCATGCGAAAAAGGAAAAAGGGCCATGTAAAGAAAATGTACGCTCAATACCCTCTCGATCAGCAAAAAAGGGGAGGAAAAAAGCAGTATGATGGAAGTTACAGATAAACCAACCAGGTGAAGGTAAAATATAAAGACCAAGTCAAAGAGTTGCCAGTCATGGTGGTAGCAGGTAGGGAACAAACCCTGCACTAGGCCGTGTGGTTAAAGGAGCTAAATATGGACTGCCTACAGCTGCCAATAGTAGAAACAGGCAGGCTGACCCTGCAAGAGGTGCTAGCGAATAATGAAGAAGTATTTAAAGAGGAACTGGGGACCTGGAGGTCCACCAGCAAAGATACACGTGAAAAGAAAGCGTAACGCCAAGATTTTACAAACCCGTCCTGTACCATATGAAGAAGAAAGTTGAGTTTGAGTTAGAGACTCACTAAGCAAGGTATAATTGAACCAGTAAAGTTGGCGAATGGGCAGCACCAATTGTTCCAGTATTAAAGCCAGATGGTGCTGGAGCAGTATCCTTTGCCAAAGTGGGAGGATGTGTGAAAAAAGTTGTCGGGAGGTGAAAGGTTTAGTAAACTGGACCTCAGTCAGGCATATCAACAAGTAGTGCTTTGGCAAACGAAGCAGAATTTCCTGGGCTAAAGTGTGGATGCATCAGAGGCCTACACCCCTGCCAAATAAAGTGGAAGCCATTCAACAGGCACCAGCACCCACAAATGTTACAGAACTGAAAGCCTCAGGACAGAGCATTTGAAAAGTCAAAGGAACTAATGCAATCTTCAGAGGTTTTGGTGCATTGGACTTGATTTTGTCATGTGATGCCTCACCTATGGATTAGGGGCTGTGTTGGCACACGGATGCCAGATGGACAAGAGAGACCCATTGGGTTCATGTCACGAACTTTGACACAAGCAGAGTCAAACTATTCTCAGTTAGATAAAGAGGGTTTAGCTGTCATGTTTGGAATCAGCGATTTCACAAATACCTCTATGGGAGGAAGTTTACTATTGATGGTTTCTCCTCGCATTCAGAGATGGAGATTGTTTATAAGCCTGGAAAACACCATGGTAATGTTTGGACACACAAAGATCCGGTTTGCTAGAGTGTTTTCAGTGGGTCAGCAAGGCTGGCCAGTTCAACAAACGGATCGATGGATGCGTATTGGGGGGGCGCGGTGATAATTCCGTCCCCAGGAAGAAGGGCACTTTACAGCAGTTGCACCAAGGTCATAGACTATGCAGGACCATTCATGGGGGCCATGTTTTGATAATCATGGATGCTCATTCGAAATGGATGGATGCCTATCAAGTCAAGACACCCAGTTCAGGGTTTTCTGAGAAAAATGGAATGCAAAAAGAGTCGATAGAGACGGAGAGAGAGCCGAAGTTTTCTGGAAGGAGATGCCGAGTCACCTAAGGTGGTACCACTCGCGCCTGTTCTAAGCGTGTGCTGGTTAAACCTAGTTACTTGAAGGACTATCAATGTTAATAAAATGTAAGACAGTATGTCTTAGCTTAAGGGGAGGAATGTAGTATTAGGCTGGTAATGTGGTTGTTGTACTGTAATTCAGCATGTACTGTTGGTTCTATATTCTTGGTTCTGTGTAGTAGATGACTTGCAGAAGTTGTGTGAAGAAGCATGGGTGCGCACCTGGAGGCTCTTAATAAAGAAAAGCCTTACAACTCCATAAACCGTGTGGTCTCCTTCCTTACCACGATATAACAATTTTTGAACTGCAAATTCAGAGAAATGTGTACTCCACAGACAAATATTACATTAGAGAGGCATCGGTTTTACATGAGAGATCAGAAACCAGGGGAAACATTTGCAGCTTATATAACTTGACCTGAGAAGCAAAGCTAAAACATGTTGGTTTGGTGATTTAAAAAATGAGTTGATAAAGGACAGGCTTGTGTGTGGTATTAATAATGCTGATGTGAGAAATATTTTGCTTTGTGATGGTGATTTAACATTGAACAAAGCCATAGAGATTTGTCAAATCCATGAGTAGGCTTGCCACCCCTCCGTTTTTTTCCGGACTATCAGGAAATCAAACTGAATCTCCGGTAGTCCGGAAAACACTGTACAAACTCCGGTATTCTGTTTCAAAAAGGAAATAGACTATTGGAGTTTGTAAATAGGCTGATTTACTATGCTTTTTTTACAGAAAAGCATAGTAAATCAGCCAAAAGCAGGCGGCGGAAACAAAAAAAGAGGGCGTTCCCGTTGAGTGATGCTGTCGTGACATCACAAAATAGGAGGTATGTTGGCGGGAGAGGGGGTTGGGGTGAGCGGGTTACTGGTGACGCGAGGGGCGTGGCTTTGCTCCGGTTTTAGCCGTGAGGGAAGGTGGCAACCCTATCCATGAGGTGACATAAAACACACAAGTATGCTTGCTAGTGACTAAAGCATGATTTCAGTAGGCTCCAGAGCAAATGTGGACAGCATGCAACACATGGCAAACAGAGGGAGGACCAAGCATGAGGCACAGGGTTTCCTGGGAGGACACAAAGCTTTCCAGCAAGTTCTAAGAAGGGAGCAAGCTCAGTGCAGTACAAGCATGAATCAGCAAAACCCAAGTCTAGCTTTATTGTTAACTGTCACAATTGTGGTGCAAATCATCATCATCTATAAGCTACTTGTATAAAAATATTGTACTCTTGCTCAGAGCCGGTCCTTGATGTAATCCCACCTCCACCTTAAATGCATCCATCACTCCCACCATAGACCTCACCACTGTTCCCATTAGGGGTCACCACAGCGGATCTTGATCTGTCATACCAACCACATGCATGTCCTCTCTCACCACATCCATAAACCTCATCTTAGGCCCTCCCCTTTTCCTGTTACCTGGTAGCTTCATCCTTAGCATCTTTTTCCCAATATACTCAGCATCCCTCCTCAGCACATGTCCAAACCAATGCAATCTTACCTCTCTGGCTTTGTCTCCAAACATTCCAACCTGGGCTGACCCTCTAATATACTTATTCCTAATCCTGTCCACCCTCATCACACCCAGTGCAAATCTTGACATCTTTAACTCTGCCACATCCAGCTCTAACTCCTGCCTTTTTGTCAGTGTTTCTGTCTCCAATCCATATAACATAGCTGGTCTCACTACCCTCTTGTAGACCTTCCCTTTCACTCTTACTGGTACTCGTCTGTCACAAATCACTCCTGACACTCTTCTCCACCCACTCCATCCTGCAGGTACTCTCTTCTTTACCTCTCTTCCACACTCACCATTACTCTGAACTATTGATCCTAAGTACTTAAACTCATCCACCTTCAGTACCTCTCCTTCTTGCATCCTCACCATTCCTTTATCCTCCCTCTCATTCACACACATATATTCTGTCTTAGTCCTGCTGACCTTCATTCTTCTTCTCTCTCGAGCATATCTCCATCTCTCCAGGGTCTCCTCCACCTGTTCCCTACTCTCACTACAGATCATAATGTCATCTGCAAACATCATACTCCATGGGGACTCCTGTCTGATCTCATCTGTCAACCTGTCCATCACCATTGCGAATAAGAAAGGGCTCAGAGCCGGTCCTTGATGTAATCCCACCTCCACCTTAAATGCATCCATCACTCCCACCACAGACCTCACCACTGTCACACTACTCTCGTACATTTCCTGTGCCACTCTTACATACTTCTCTGACACTCCCGACTTCCTCATAGAATACCACAACTCCTCTCTAGGCACCCTGTCATATGCTTTCTCTAAGTCTACAAAAACGCAATGCAACTCCTTCTGACCTTCTCTGTACTTCTCCATCAACACTCTCAGAGCAAACATCACATCTGTAGTGCTCTTTCCCGGCATGAAATCATACTGCTGATCACTAATCATCACATCCCTTCTTAACCTAGTTTCCACTACTCTTTCCCATAACTTCATGCTGTTACTGATCAATTTAATCCCCCTGCAGTTACTACAGCTCTGCACATCACCCTTATTCTTAAAAATTGGTACCAAAACACTTTTTCTCCATTCCTCAGGCATCCTCTCACTTTCCAAAATTTCATTAAACAATTTGGTTAAAAACTCCACAGCCATTTCACCTAAACACCTCCATGCTTCCACAGTTATGTCATCTGGAACAACAGCCTTTCCATTCTTCATCTTCTTCATAGCTATCCTTACTTCCATCTTACTAATCCATTGCACTTCATGATTCACTATCCCCATATCGTCCAGCCTTCTCTCCCTCTCATTCTCTTCATTCATCAACCCCTCAAAGTACTCTTTCCATTTGCTCAACACACTCTCCTCACTTGTATGTTTCCCTCATTATCCTTTATCACCTTTACCTGCTGCACATCTTTCCTAGCTTGGTCCCTCTGTCTAGCCAATCGGTACAGTTCCTTTTCTCCTTCCTTAGTGTCCAACCTTTCATACAACTCTTAATATGCCTTATCCCTAGCCTTTGCCACCTCTCTCTTTGCCATGCACCTCATCTCCTTATACTCATGTCTACTTTTTTCATCTCTCTGACAATCCCACTTCTTCTTTGCCAACCTCTTTCTCTGTATACTCTTCTGTACTTCCTCATTCCACCACCATGTCTCCTTGTCGTCCTTCCTCTGTCCAGATGTCATACTAAGCACCTTTCTAGCTGTTTCCCTTACTAGCTCTGCTATAGTTACCCAGCTATTTGGTAACTCTTCACTGCCACCCAGTGCGTGGCTTAACTCTTCCTTGAACTCCACCTCACAATTACCCTTTTTCGATTTCCACCATTTGATCCTTGGTGCTGTCCTCACACATCTCCTCCTCTTCTTGATCATCAACGCCATCTTAAAAACCACCATCCTATGCTGCCTAACTACACTTTCCCCGGTCACCACTTTACAGTCTCCAATCTCCTTCAAACTGGCCCTCCTACATAAGATATAATCCACCTGTGGGCATCTTCCTCCACTCTTGTATGTCAGCCTATGCTCCTCCCTCTTGTTAAAATATGTATTCACCACAGCCATGTCCATCCTTTTCACAAAATCCACTACCATCTGACCTTCTGCATTCTTTTGTTTAACACCATACCTACCCATCACTTCCTCATCCCCTCTGTTCCCTTCACCAACATGCCCATTGAAATCTGCTCCAATCAACACTCTCTCATCCTTGGGTACAGTCATCACCACTTCATCCAACTCACTCCAAAACTTTTCTTTCTCATTCATTGCACACCCAACTTGTGGAGCATATGCACTAACAACATTCATCATTACACCATCAGTGTCCAGCTTCATAAACATCACTCTATCCGACACTCTTTTCACCTCCAAAACACTCTTAGCATACCGTTCCTTCAGGATAAGTTCTATGCCATTTCTCCTCCCATCCACACCATGATAAAACAATTTAAACCCACCTCCAATACACCTAGCCTTACTCCCCTTCCATCTGGTCTCTTGCACACACAATATACCAACCTTCCTTCTGTCCATCATATCAGCTAGCTCTCTCCCTATACCAGTCATACTGCCAACATTCAAAATTCCGACCCTCACTACCACAGTCCTTGTCTTTTTTCTCTCTTCCTGCCTTTGGCCATGCCTTTCCCCTCATCTCCTTCTCCGGCCAACAGTAGCCCAATATCTGCCAACACCCTATTGGCTAACAGTACTGGTGGTGGTCATTGTTAACCCGGGCCTCAACCAATCTAATATGTAAATATTTACTGGTGTCCACATGAATGATTTGGTCAAGTTTTATGCTGGATGCCCTTCCTGACGCAGCCCTCCCCATTTATCTGGGCGTAGGTCCAGCACAAAGAAATGCACAGGCTTTTGCATCCTGGTGCAAATCATGAATCTAAAAGAGAGAAGTGCTTAGCATTTGGTCAGCAATGTCACAGGTGTAAAAAATGGAACCATTTCCAAAAGTTTTGCAAATCATGCAAACTTTACACTGTTGTAAAGAAAGGTCACACAAAAAAACAGGTTGATCAAGTAGAGCCAAACCAGTCAGCTTTTTGTGTAGCTGTATCAGTACTTGGTGAAAGAGATGATGCAGTGAATTTGTTAGCAAGAAGTGAAGGGTTTTTTACTGTCCAGATTAATGGAAAATCCACAGAGCTTAAAGTAGACACTGGTTCAAAGTATAATGTTATATCTGCAGACACATTTGCTAAAGTGAGAACTAATGAACAACTCAATGTGGCCAGCAATGCGAAACTTGTTGCTTATGGAGGTGAAGAAATTCAAACTGAAGGTTCAGTGATACTTTCATGTTATTTGGCCAAGAGCTGTTACAATTTGTTATTCTATGTAGTCTGAAGACCAGTGCAATCTTTATTGGGTCTCCAAAATAGTTTGAGAATAAATCTGCTTTCTTTTGCTAAAGAAGTTCATCACATAAGTGCATTTCTGAGTTAAATGTTTTCTGAAGCCATTTTCACAGAGTATGCTGATGTTTTCAATGACAGGTTGGGCAAACTTCCAGTTGTGTATTCCATGAAGTTAGACCCAGAGGTCACTCCAGTAGCCAGACCAGTGAGAAGAGTTCTTTTTTTTTTTTTTTTTTTTTTTTGCACAAACTTTTTTTTATTTAAATTTTCAACAACAATAGAGAAAAAAATAATTTTACAAATTAAATGACAAATTATGATAAACTATGTACAAAATTTACAAAGGCCTCAAGAGCAAAAGAGAAGGGAATAGCAAAATTATATAAACATATAAAGAAGGTTATACAATATCCAATAATTCTTGCTTCCAATTTGATTAAGTAGATAACAGTATATCTGGATTCATTTCCTTAATAAGAGAGAAAACTTTCTCCCAAGGATTATTAATCCATTTTCTGGGGAAAATTCTTAGTTCTTTAGCTTTTATTTCTGTTAATGCTGCTTCATCCAATAAAATCATGTAGTCTTTGAAGGATGGAATGGAGGATGATTTCAATCTTCTTGTAATGCATTTTTTGGCTACAGCCAAAATTGTCCAGAGAAGATATCTATTTTTGTTATTCAGTGTAATAGATTCATTTACATTCAGAAAAATTAAAGATTTTGATAATATAAAGGAATCAGTAAAGATCGCTTGAAGGAAATTACCAATTTATTTCCTAAATTTCTTAATGACAGAAAATTTATAAAAATTATGAGACCAATCAGCCTTGTATTTTAGAGAGCATCTCCAACATGTTACCTCCTTAGAAAGATTAAATATAGCAATTTTACTAGGAGTATAGAAAACTCTATGCAAGAATTTCCAGGAAAGAAATCTTCTAAACCTGTAAATTAGAGGTTAATTTAATGGAATGTAAAATATTAGTTTTATTCTCAGAGGTTAGGGACAATGTATAATCTTTAGTAATACAATTCCAAAATATCTGATTAGGAATAGTTTTATAGTTAATAATGATTTTATAAAGTTTTGAAATTAAATTCTTCCAATTAAATTCTCCATGTAGTATTTCATGTATAAGAAATATAAATTTGGGTGATGATTTAAAGGAAGAATTCTCTATTGTTCTGCATAGATTTTGAGTAAATGGAAGTAAGCTGTTGACAGCTAACCAATCTGATTTTGATTAAATGTTTTAATTAAATTTTGTGCATCCATGGTAACTAAGTTCATTGTGCAATGATACCAGCGTGTAAAATGTTTTGTTTCCCAGTTACTGAGTAACTGTGCTGATATTATTAAAAATGTTTTTTTGTAATTTTAAAGGGGAATAGTAACTGCATCCATAGTTTAATATCAATATTGTTGTTGACAAAACTTCTAAATGTATTGTAAATATAGTTTACATAATTTAGATTTGTGAGTTTAATAATATTATATTGTAAATTGACACAAAGTGCATACCAAAGTTTGTTACTCAGTTCATTTAGTTGTAAGTTTTTTATTAATTTATTTTCATTTAGGATAATAGTAGAGCGTATGGATTTCCAAGCTGAAGAAAAATTTGGATCAATCCAATTTAAGATTGTTTTAAGGTTAGAAGCTTTAATATAGGACTCTAAGTTTGGAAGCTGTATTCCTGCAAGCTCACATGGTATAATATAATTTGATAAAGCTATTCTATTTTTTTTGGATGCCATACAAATTTTAAGAGAATTTTATTTATTTCACTTAAGATACTTTTACTGAGTAATATAGGAATCAATAAAGCAATGTAATTTATTTTTGGGAACAGAATCCTTTTAATTAATTGTAGCCTATCTTCAATTTTTAAATGTAATTTATTCCATTTCCCTGTGAGTTTTTAATATGTTCATAATATTGTTATAATTCGTATTTAAAGTGAAATCATTATTTTCACATAGTACAATCCCTGAATATTTTAAAGAAGAGACCTGTTTCCCAATTATTTTATTTATAGTTGATTTAATGTTATCATTGAGTTTTTTTTATTTAGTAGTATGTGGTTAGATTTAGATCTACTCATTTTTAATCCTGAGATACAGTAAAATGTTTTAACTAGTAAGTCTAATTCTTGTAAGGATTTTTCTGAGTTTATTAAAGTAAGTAAGATATTGTCTGCAAATAGCATTATCTTAGAGTCAAATTGATTATATATATTAATGCCTTTAATTTTAGGATTCAAATGGATTGCCAAAGAAAAAGGTTCTATTGCTAATACAAATAAAATTGAAGACATTGGGCAGCCTTGTTTGGTACCTTTAATAATTTCAATATATTCAGACATAAATTGTCCTAATTTTACATAGGCTAAATTATTATTATAAATATTTTGTATAAAAGTAAAGAATTGGATAGGGAACTTATATGATGAATTTTAAAAAGAAAATTCCAATTTAATGAGTCAAAAGCTTTTTCAATATTGAGAGTGATTATAAGAACTTCTTGATTATCTCTATTTAAGATATCTGTGGGGGTTATGATTCTTTGAATGTTGTCTTGAGTATGTCTATTATAAATAAAGCCCATTTGATCTTCAGTGATGAGATGTGTTAGTGATTTTTTAAATCTGTTAACTAAAATAGACATTAACATTTTATAATCATTATTAATCAGAGAAATTGGCCTATATGAACTACACAGATAAGAATCTTTATTTTCTTTTAGTATTAGTATAGGGGTAATTAATGAATACATCCATGAAGGTGGAATTATACCTTGTAAGTATGATTCATTCAGAGCCTTGTGTAAGACTAATATAGCAGAGGATGGTCGAAGCTTATATATTTCATTAATAATACCGTCTATGCCTGGTGCTTTGTTATTTTTGCTTTCTTTAAATTTTTTATTAATTTCCTTTAGGAAAATTTGTTTCTGAATATTATTAATTACATTTTCTGGTAGGTTTCTTAATTTGGAAAAGTCCAAGCCATGATCTGAAATTCTATGTTGAAAATCTTTATTTTTGTACTGTTCTGAGAAGTGATATTTAAAGGCATCTAAAATATCACTTATATCAGAAACATTTTTATTATTCCTCCCTTCATGAATCACACTCACAATATTATTTTCAATGGTATGTCTTTTTACTCTCATTGCTAGGTTGTGCATATATTTTGGAGACACAGAGAAAGAATTTAGTTTTAACTTTTCTAGGGCCAAATTAGTTTTGTGAGTTAGGATATTGTTATATTTTTTATTTAAAGATTCAATTTCCTTTTTCTTATTCGAGAAAATTCTTGTATTATCATTGTTAATTAATGCAATTTTTTATGTTAGATAATTCAGACTCCCATTCCTTTGTTTTATTATTAAACTATGTAATAGTTTTGCCATATAAATATGCTTTCAAGGAATCCCAGAGGATTACTATATTTACCTTACTGGTTAGGTTTATATCTATGAAATATTTTATTTCTGAGTCTAACCAATGTTTAAACTGTTTTAATTTAGCAATATAGGCTGGAATTCTTTTAGTGAAAGACAATTTCTTAAAATCCATTTAAAGATTAAAAATGAGTGCATTATGATCAGATATAGGGCACGGGATTATTGTAAAGTATGATATTTTTGTTTTTAGATCTTGGCATATAAAAATGTTATCAATTCTAGTCTGAGTCATATCTAAAATCACAGCGAGAGAATTCTAGTGAGTTATCATTTTGAGATAAAATAAATCATATAGCTGCAAGTTATCTATCCATTTTTTAAGATGTTCCCTATAGAGGTAATACAAAATCGTCTTTTATTAGAGGTTTCTGAATCATTAAGTAAACAGTTAAAGCCTCCTCCTAGGATCAGACTACTCTTAGTGTTTTTAATGATAAGTCCTAAGTGTTTTTTATTGTTTTTACTCCAATTCCAGGAAACCAATAAGTATTAACTAATGTCCAAATTCTGTTACTAAATTTTATTTTTATAATTGATAAAAGTCCCTCTTTATCTTCATAATTGTAAATAATTTGAGGAGAGATAATGTTTTTCTTCCACAGTGTTAAAACTCCTCTAGTTTTTTAGTGTGTGAAGAATTGGATAGTTTCAAGTATTCATTTGAATTCCAAATAAAGCTATCATTTGTTTTGAAGTGAGTTTCTTGTAAAAAAACCTATTTATGCTTTATTTAATTTCAAATATTTTTGCAAAATAAATATTTTCCTTGGGTTATTTAAGCCATTAACATTTAGAGAAAGAAAGGTCAAGTCCATCTTATTTACTCAATTGTTAAGAATGTTAGAATGATATAGTAGCAAGCATTTGTATTATTTAAATATTGTGCAGCCTTCTTGAAAAGATTATATTTTGATGACAGATTGCTAATTCCCATTAAACAATATAATTTAAAATTAGGCTGAGGCCTGAAAAAGGAAAACATTTTTAAAAAGTGATTAAACTTCAGTAAATCTTTTAACTGACATGGAATGAAAACCATTCCTAATCTGACAGAACAAAGGTATCCAGTCAGATTAACCATCATTCCAAAGATTTGAACAAAATTGCCCAACTTGAGGCTCCAGAATATGTATTCTATGGAAATTCTATAAGTTAATTGGTATGAGAGAACAGCAGTATACTGATATAACATATCATTTTGGTTATAATCAGTGCAATTTAGACTTCACAAATTAATAGCATTGTTTGATTGAAAAAAGAACACATGCTCATTATTGTATGAATCTTTACAGAGTTAAATAATTAATAGCTTTACATTGGATTTGTGTGAGAAGGTTTGTCAAAAGAGAGGTATACAAATAAACAATTGATTATGCAAGCACTTCTATTAGAATTAATAAATAAATAAACAATGTTAGCATCAGTTAGAATAAATCAGTAAAACAGTAGATCAGCACTTAAAGACAATTTATAGTGACAGTAATACATTTGAGCATATTGATGAATTAAGAGTCACTTAAATATATTGCATTCTTCACAAAGCAAATATTAGTTACATGACTGGCAAAGAATATGGGAAGTTTTATCAAGGCAACTTTATGCTAGAGATATTGTAAGTCAAAATTGTAACTATTTCCAAAAATCCTTGTAGTTCACTCCATTTTTATTATAAAAGTAAAATGATATTAGTATAATTCAATTGACTAATAGTCTAATAAGCAATTTATTAGTCAATATATGTTAATAGCTGAGAAGAGGTAGTATCAGTATATATAGTTTATGTCAACTAAATAAATTTATTTTATTATATGCCTCTTCAGCTTAACATCAGTATAAGAGAAATTGTGTACTATAACATAAAGAGTTAGCTACAAATTATGTTAATAAGATCAAACTGGGCTGCAGAATTAACTCAATTAGATCATTTCCCTTACTATGAAGTGCTTTTTAAATGGTGCTTCCCTGTAGAATAATTTCCCATATCACTCTACTGTTTCTAATAACTAGACAACACTACAACACTACAATTATGGGCAAGGGAATAGGTTATTAGTATGCATGATCGCAAGTGGTGATGATTAAGGGAAACCAAAACTGTTCAAGTAGTGTTTTATATCTGCTCAGATGTTTAGAAAGCTTCCAATGACCATGCAGTGATGTCAACATTCATCGTCATCGTTCTGGTGTTCTCGTTAGGGGTCACCACAGCGGATCATCTGTTTCCATTTCTTCCTGTCCTCTGCATCTTGCTCTGTTACACCAGCCACCTGCATGTCCTCTCTCACCACATCCATAAACCTTATCTTAGGCCTTCCTCTTTTCCTGTTACCTGGTAGCTTCATCTTTAGCATCTTTTTCCAATATACTCAGCATTCCTCCTAAGCACATGTCCAAACCAATGTAATTTTGCTTCTCTGGCTTTGTCTCCAAACCTTCCAAACTGGGCTGACCCTCTAATATACTTATTCCTAATCCTGTCCACCCTCGTCACACCCAGTGCAAATCTTAACATCTTTAACTCTACCACATCCAGCTCTAACTCCTGCCTTTTTGTCAGTGCCACTGTCTCCAACCCATATAACATAGCTGATCTCACTACCCTCTTGTAGACCTTCCCTTTCACTCTTAGTGGTACTTGTCTGTCACAAATCACTCCTGACACTCTTCTCCACCCACTCTATCCTGCCTGAACTCTCTTCTTCACCTCTCTTCCACACTCACCATTACTCTGAACTATTGATCCCAAGTATTTAAACTCATCTACCTTTGCCACCTCTACTCCTTGCATCCTCACCATTCCTCTATCCTCCCTCTCATTCACACACATATATTCTGTCTTAGCCCTGCTGACCATCATTCCTCTTCTCTCTAGAGCATATCTCCATCTCTCCAGGGTCTCTTCCATCTCTTCCCTACTCTCACTTCAGATCACAATGTCATCCGCAAACATCATAGTCCACGGGGACTCCTGTCTGATCTCGTCTGTCAACCTGTCCATCACCATTGCAAATAAGAAAGGGCTCAGAGCTGATCCTTGATGTAATCCCACCTCCACCTTAAACGCATCCGTCACTCCCACCGCAGACCTCACCACTGTCACACTACCCTCATACATATCCTGTACCACTCTTACATACTTCTCTGATACTCCTGAATTCCTCTTACAACACCACAACTCCTCTCTAGGCACCCTGTCATATGCTTTCTCTAAGTCTACAAAAACGCAATGCAACTCCTTCTGATCGTCTCTGTACTTCTCCATCAACACTCTCAGAGCAAACATTGCATCTGTAGTGCTCTTTCCCGGCATGAAACCATGCTGCTGATCACTAATCATCATGTCCCTTCTTAACCTACCTTCCAGTACTGTTTCTCATAACTTCATGCTGTGACTGATCAATTTAATCCCTCTGTAGTTACTACAGCTCTGCACATCACCATTATTCTTAAAAATTGGTACCAAAACACTTTGTCTCCATTCCTCAGGCATCCTCTCACTTTCCAAGATTTCATTAAACAATCTAGTTAAAAACTCCACTGCCATTTCACCTAAACACCTCCATACTTCCACAGGTATGTCATCTGGTCCAACAGCCTTTCCATTCTTCATCCTCTTCATAGCTATCCTTACTTCCCCCTTGCTAATCCACTGCACTTCATGATTCACTATCCCCACATCATCCAACCTTCTCTCCCTCTCATTCTCTTCATTCATCAACCCCTCAAAGTACTCTTTCCATCTGCTCAACACACTCTCCTCGCTTGTAAGTATGTTTTCATCATTATGCTTTATCACCTTTACCTGCTGCACATCTTTCCTAGCTCAAATCACTGTTTAAGTTTCCAAATAAACCAAGTACAGATGTACAGTTTTAAGACGTCTAACATTGCTTCCAGTTTGTTATAGTTTTAATAATCATTTATTACATAAGTTATGTATTATCTAATATACTATTCTCTGCTAGATTAACAACACGCAGGTCTCACGAAACATCAAAAAAAAAAAAAAAAGGCAAGCATGCCACACTACTCAGTCTGCATGCAAACAAGTTTCTCCCATATGGGATGAAGCTTAGTGAATTAAGCAATTGCTGGCATATTTGAAGGAAAGGAAACTGCTTTTTACTCAGAGAAGCATGCTGTATATATCAGCCGGTCTGCAAAGCTAACTCAAACAGATCCTCTTTCTCTCTCTACAAAGTGCATTTTAAATAATGCTTCCTTATAAAGTAACTTTCCAATTCACTCAACTGTTCCCCAGTAACTGAACAACATTACAATTATGGGCATTAATGTGTATATTTACAAGTGGCGGTGATTGTAGGAAATCAAACTGTTCATTGATAGATTCTATTCTATAGATTCTATGCACTTGGATGTCTCCAATAACTGAACAATATAATAATTATGGACAAGGAAACAGTGTGTTAGTGTGTGTGATTACAAGTGGTGGTGATATGGGAAACCAAAACTGTTTATTTGAATTATCTATCTTTTCGGATGTTTGAAGAGTTTTTGATGATCATGCAATGAGGTCATCATTAATTAGCATAACACCACCCAAGTTTCTATGGAGACCAAGTACTATACAAATGGTTTAACTCAGATGCTGTCTAGAATTACCTCCAGCCCACCGCAATTTCAAAAATAAATGATCTATCAAATAGGTCATGTATCATCCAAAATACTGTTCTATGTTGAATCAACAAAGGAGGCAAACCAGTATAGACTACATGCCAGTCCCACGAAGCACCAAAAAAAAAAAAAAAAGAAACTCACTACACCACTCGGTTTGCAGTCAAAGCAAGCCTTAACCATATCGAGTGAAGCCTAGCAGATTAAACAATTGTGGGTATATTTAAGGGAAAAGAAACTGCTTCTCTTTTCAAAAAGTAATGCTCGAGACTATTATTCCATGAAGGGTATCAGTAAACTGTCAGTTTAGAATGCTAAAATGCTAAGCTGACAAAAAATGTTTACAAGGGGAGAGAAGTCTGTACCAAGTTTAAGTCACATACTATAATAAAATTTGTTGAACAGACCTAAGTAAACATATGTTTTGTCAGATATACACAGAACTAAGTTCTGACAGTAAACATTTCAGATTCATAAATAAACAAAAAACTTTTTAACTTTGTTGAAAGAAATTAAAGTCTAGGAGAGGAGACTATTATATCTGATTGAGACAAATAATATTAATTTTAAGTTATATATATACCTAGTAAGATAAATGAGGGAGTATTCACAGAAAAATAAAGTAGTGATACATACTTCTTTAGATGTTCATAGTCATTTTATGATTTAGTTTGGTCTTTGAAAGAACTAGAAAGTCCAGCACTCTTAAAACCAGTCTTTAACTTCTTTTTTACATCCATCCAATTATTTTTCTCAGATGATCTTTTAAGAGTTGTTGATGGTGACCATTCCATACCTTCTGGGATTGTAATGATGTTGTTTTGGATGAAATAGACAGCTTCTTCAACATTATTGAAAGATCTTATTTCATTCTGATGAAAAATGTTGATTTTAGCTGGGTAGACAAGTTGTGCTTTGATTTTATTTTGCTTTAACGGTCTTACCAGTGGCCAAGAGTTTTTCCTCATTTCCAGAACTCTTGTAGAGTAATCATGATCAAAACCTTATTTGGTTTCCTTTGAATGTCAAGGGACTTTTTCTCCAAGCTGTTTTGACTATAAGTTCTTTGTCTAAGAAGGATAGGAGCTTCATGACTATGGATCTTGGGGAAGCATTAGGAGAAGAAGGAATAGGTTTCCCAATGGCTCTATGTGCTCTTTTAATCTCATAGGACAAACCTTCATTTAAGTCTAAAAAATCAGGTAGCCAGGAATTTAGAAAAGAGGTGATATCTTCTCCTTCTGTTTTTTAAGGGAGACCAACAATTCTTATATTTGTTCTCCTTTCTCTGTTTTGAACATCACCTACATTGTTTGTCAGCCAGTTATTTTGTTGCAAAATGAATTTACAGTGGGATTCATCTTCCTTAAGTCTTCCATCTGTATCACTCAGTGAAGTTTCAATGTCCAGAATTTTAGATTGTTGTTGCTGAAGAATCTCCTTTAAAACATCAGTTTGTTGTTGACAGTTTATCTTTTAGTTTTCAAGGTTGTCAGTAAATCTGTCCATCTTTATGGATAATTCCTGGAGAGTGGTAGATATAGACTGGATTTCTTTTTATAGTGAGGAGTCAAAATGTAAAGATTTTGAGTTGCTCATCTCTGCTCAGATAAATAATCATCAGTTTTGACAGGAAATTCTTTAAGAAAATGCTCAAACGTTGAAGCTCTAGTAGAGTACAGGTTCTAAAACAAGTTGCACAACTTTAAATAATAAATAATAGAATTTTAAATAATAATTTTCCTGTTTCTTAGCAACTGATGTGGAGCTCAAGAAAAAAAGCTGTTACCAGTTGGCCATCTAGGCTCTGCCAGTGAGAAGAGTTCTGATAGCTAAGCAGGATAAAGTTAAGGTTCATTTGGAAATAATAGTGCAGTAAAGCGTGATTTGTCCAGTCACAGAACCAACTGAATGGGTGTCATCCATGGTAGCAGCTCACAAAAAAGGCTCAGACAAAATCAGAATATGCACTGACCCAAGACATTTGAGCAAAGCATTGAAGAGACCATATCATTCAATGTGCCCAATCAAAGAGGTCACAGCTCTAATACAAAATGCCACTATTTTTTCTGTCTTGGATGCAAAGAGTTCATTTTGGCAATGATCAATTTGGTGATGCTTGATCGCAAATCCTCATTTCTAACCACTTTTAGTACTCCACTTGGCAGATACAGATTCCTAAGGATGCCATTTGGAATAAATTCTGCAAGTGAAGTCTTTCAGCGTGCAATGGACCACATTATTTTGGGTTTTCCTTGTGCCATAATAGTAGATGATTTATTGGTTGGAGGCAATGGTGAACCAGGGCATGACAGAAACCTAGAGACAGTTCTAGACAGAGCACGTGAAGTAAACTTCAAGCTCAGTCCTCTGAAGTACAAATTCAGACTTCCAGAAGTTACATATGTAGGTCATTTATTTACCAATTCTGGCTTGAGACCAGACCCGACCAAGCAAGCAGCTATTCTTGAGATGTCAGCATCAGACAATGTACATGCTCTACAACATTTCCTAGGCATGGTCAACTATACAGACAAGTTTATACCAGACTTTAGTGAGTTGACAGCATCTTTAAGAGAGTTAATGCACAGAAATGTTGCATGGTCATGGTTGGAACAGTACCAGAAGACATTTGAAGACCTTAAGCAGAAAATTCCCACCCCACCTACATTAAGATACTATGATGTGAACAAACTCATCATGTTTTTCTGTGATGCTTCAAAATTTGGTTTGGTGAAGTTATACTTCAAGAGGGAAGATCAGTAGCCTATGCATCTAGTACACTTACCCAAACTGAGATGCAGTATGCTCAAATTGAGAAGGAGCTTTTGGCAATAGTATTTGCATGTTCCAAGTTTCATGATTATAGTTATGGTCGAGATATTCAGATTGAAACTGACCACCAACCTCTAGTTACTATTCTAAAAAAGCCTATGCATTCCGCTCCAGCAAGACTGCAAAGAATGATGCTCAAATTGCAAAAGTGCAGATTCAAAATGGTCTATATAACAGACAAATTGTTCTATCTGGCTGATACCTTATCAAGATCACACAGAAATATGACAGAACAGATTGACCCAGAGAATTTTGACTTTGACGTGATGGCAGTGTGTAATTTTTCTGCCACTAAACTTGATGAGTTAAGAGACCACACGAGGATTGATCCAATTTTGTGAAAGCTCAATCACTACATTGATGTTGAGTGGCAGTCAAAGCAATCTAGTGTATCACCTGAAGTGCAAACCTATTTTCCTTACAGAGATGAATTGTTGATGGAAGATGGCATTATTTTCAAAGGTCCTAAAATTGTTCTTCCTGCTTCCTTACAACAAGAATATATCCAGATTTTGCATCGTGGTCACCCAGGTTCAATATCCACTAAGAGAAGAGCAAGAGAATTGATATTTTGGCCTTCATTACCGAGAGACATTGTTAAAATACTTTCTTCTTGTTCAGTATGCAATAGTATTAGACTGCATTTGCAAAGAGAACCACTTCAGCTACATCCAGTTCCTGAACTACCTTTGTCAAAAGTATCTACTGATATCTTCGAGTGGAACAATCAACACTACTTGGTTTTGGTAAACACTTATCAAATTGGATTGAGAGCGATCTGCTACCTAACTTAACATTCACTGCTGTAATTACTAAGTTAAAGCACCACTTCTCAGTCCATGGTAGCCCACGCAAAGTTCTTTCTGACAATGGCACTCAGTTTACTAGTCAATTATTTCAGAAATTTGCAAGAGAATGGGACATTGTACATGTCACTAGCAGTCCTGAAAATCCTCATCTACCCATTTGGTCCAGCTGAATGTCCAGTGCAAAGTGCAAAGCAATTACTTGAAAGATCAAAGCGTGACAATACCAATGTATTCTTGAATTTGCTTAATCTCAGAAACATATTCTTGGCTCACCTGCTAAAAGACTACTTTCTAGACAACCCATAATTACGCTACCCATTAATTCCAGTTTATTGAGGCCTAAAGTTAAGAACAATACAACCATCAAGGCTCAATTGTTTAAGAAGCATAATATCCAGAAGTCCAGTTATGACAGATCAAGCAGATTACTTCGTCCATTGAGGGAAGGAGAGACAGCCTGAATCCAGATGATGAAAGATTTTGACCAAATCGGTCAGATTACAGGCATCTGTACTGAGCCAAGATTGTACCTGGTAAACTACAAGGGTGTTGGAGTATTGGAGGAATCATAAACATCTTCTTCCTGTACCAGAATCATCATCACAGCATTCTTTCTGTGATGTAGATTCCAAATCTAAGAGCAAATCAGATGTTGTTCCCATACCAGAGTGTGTTCAAACCTCTGATTCCATTCCTGAAAATGTTCCGAACATTTCAAAGGCTGAACATTTTGTAGAGACAGCTCCAGTTGCTAAATCCAACTCCCAATTTTATATCACACGAATACGCAGCAACATAGACTTAACTGTATATATATATATATATATATATATATATATATATATACAGTCTTGTATAATGCATGACATAGAATTACCTGTGATCTCTGCATGCCAAATAGACCCATAACATTGCATGATCTATTTCTCAAAGAGGGAGAATGTAGATCAGTGTATGTGCTGTGTGCTGTGTCTTTAAGGAGCATGTCAAAGACTGTGTGTGCACGTATAAATTCCAGACACGTGCAAACCCTATTGCCATTTTGAAAGATCAGCCAGAAATTGAGCATGCATGATCACAGTTGTTAGTTTGTATATAAATTACTTTAGTTAAAGTCAGTAAACTTTTATAATGATGTGTTTGTATAAAAGGAAGCTGCTTGAACAAAACCCACGAAGAATCTTCTATTGTGTCCAAAGTAGGAGAGTGACAGAAACAAAGTCTGAAGTGATAACATTTGAAAGGAAGGCACCTTCAGAAAAGTGTTTAGATGAGAGAAGTCTAGAATTTGTCTCCAAGTACCCTCTTTTCTGGGTACTAGAAACATCCTGGAGTAACCCTCCATCCCACTTTGGGACACAGGCACTACTAGAATAGTACACTGAGTCAAAAGGTCTAAAGCACCTCTGGAAAGAAAGAGAGTTTTTCCTGGGGGGACTGAGGAACACCCATAAAAGGGGGAAGGGATTTCCAAACTATGAAATACTTGTTGTAAATAATGGCCAGGACTCAGGAATCCTGAGTAATCTGTTGAGAAAAGTGGATGGGAAAAATAGAATAGTTAGGCAGCACCTGGCTTATCTGGAAAAGGAGACTTCTGAAGCACTGAAGTTTGAGTAGCCTTAGCAGGAGGAGCCTGCTTCACTCTTTTTTCCCTTAGGAAGAGGCTGAGATTGTCTGCAAACAAAGGCTGGCTTACTGGGGTAGTTTCTCTGAAATTTAAGCACAGGAGAGACAAACACATGTTTAACTTCATGTAAAGCCTTGCCCTTACCCTAAAGGGAGTAAAAGTATAGCAGCAGCGGCATCACCAAATATGTAGGGGAAGCCATCAACTTAACCTTAATATCTTCAGGCAAAGGTTGAAGATGAAGCCAAGAATAACTCCTCATGACTGACCCAAAAGCAGCAGCCCTAGAGGAAGCATCTGCTGCATCATAACTACACTTGATGGAATGACAAGACACCTGGGAGGAAGTCCCTAACAGGGAAAAAAACAGAAGTTTTACACTTAGAATCTGGAAGATGAGAAAGACAGCAACAAGCCTCGGAGAGGACAGCTAACAAGTACCTGGACATATGGGTTTGATAATTAACAACCCTAAAAGTCAAAATAACAGAGGTGTAAACCTTCTTGCCTAGCCTTTCTATGGTCTTGTTTTATCAGAGACAGTAACTTCGTAGAAAGAAGCAACTGAAAGGGCTTGTCAGAAGCTGCAGACACCACCAAGGGGTCAGCAAAAGGACACTTGTACAAAAATGTACAGTCCTCGGGTGCCCTATAGAATCTCTGAGGTTTCTTTGGGAGCAAGGGGCTGAGAGTCTGGAGCCTTAAAAGCCTGAGAAAATGTATTCAACAAGGCAGCCAAAATAGGAGAAACAGCAGAAGGTTTAGGAGATTCTATCTGCAGCAACTCATATTATCTTTTATGTACCTCAGAAACCTGAATACAATCCCATTTAAAGAACTCCAAAATCCTGGCTATCATGTCCTCCAAATTCTTCATAGGAAGTATCAGGACTAGTAGATTCCATAGTCCAAAGGAGAGGGAATCTGAGAAGAGTAAGCGAGGGATTCATCATCTGAATCCAGCTCCCCCTCAGAAAAATCCTGTTCCTTGGGTCTTTTTAGTGGACCAAGGAGGGTCAGGAACAGAAACTGCCTGAGGAGGTTTCAATGCCATTAAAGCACTAAAAATAACTCTTAAAGGTTTGAACATCATATGGTCGGCAGCGTTCAGGTAGATTTTTTTCTTTGTTTTTTTTTTTGTTTTTTTTTACATTTTTGAACTTTTCGATCATATGGTGTCGACCATATGACGTTCTAACTTTTAAAAGTTTGATTATGTAATATAGACACAAAAAAAATGTGATTGACAGACTACCATTCACTTTGTGGATCCTTAGGAGCAGGAGTGATATCTTTAGGCTTTTGTTTTTTCTTCAGTGGGACATCTGCCTTATATAACTTGGAAGGCTCTGACCCAGGATGGACATTTAATGATGGCAGTAGAGACTTCTTCTCTAACTATATTTGAGAAGCACCCCTAGGCCCCTTGGAGATAATCAGCCATGGTCCCCCTTCACCATCCAAAATGTATGTCTGCAATTCCTCCTTGGATGTGCTTAAATTTAGATTCCTGCTGGCTTCCAACCTGGTCAAAGCAGAGGACTCCAACAATAAAGCCAGGCAAACCTCTGGGTATTCACTCACCTCAGGAGAGATGTCTGATTGAGGTTAAACAGCAGAAGTTTCTGGCCTAGGCTTCTTGGCCTTCTCTATCACTGACAGCTGTCCCCCAGAGCAGAAAGTACCTTTCACAGGAAGTTTAAGATGCTGATTTTCAAGATAGAGCACCAAAGAAGAGAGTCTACTATGGAGGGGTTTAGGAACAAAGTCCTAACAGATGGAACAGGACATATGGTTGTGAGAGGTACCTAGGCAAAAAAAGACACTGGTCATGGTGGTCTTTATGGGGAATCTGTCTCCCACACTGTTATTTACCCTTTTTGGGTGACATGAAGCCCCATAAGCAATAATAAAAAATGATAAGTACAAAGGAAGCCAACTGGGCACTCATCTGCAATGGCTTGGAAAACCAGCAAAGGAATGGGCATTCAGACTGATGATCAAGCCATTGCATTCAGACTGGTGGAAAAACATTCTGAGGATGATATGTCTGGACATCACCTTTATGCCCTATGCTACACAAGGAGCATATGTGTGACATATGGCATACCTTAAAGCAACCTAAAGGCTTTGGCATACTGACCAGATGTTGGACCACCATTGGCAGGGGAATCCCTAATCCTATGAATACTGCAACAGTGTACCTGACAAACATGGAGAAGGATACTGAGTGGAATCAGGATAGACAGACCTAGGAGCAGATGACAATAGAGAAGATTAATAGGAGCTGTATATGATAGGTGGAAAAAGAGTCTGGTGTAGTGTGAGGTAGAAGGAGCAAAGCAAGGATAGTGGCAAAAGCTGGGAGTTATGCAGCTGTAGTGGGAAAGGGTACAAAATGAGAGGATAGAGACAAGGGCAGGCAGTAAGGCAGGGAGGATCCATGGTGTGGTGACAAGCAAGAGAGTTTTTGTATTGGGAATTTTGGTCACCAAGGCAATTAAGACAGGAGAAATCAGGATATAGTTAAACCAGTATTTGTCCTGGACTCCATAAGGTATGGAGGAGTGGACAAAGGTGGTAATCAAAGGGGAAGGGTGAACATATGCTGTGGTTCACATTACCAACAAAGCCCTGTTAAAAGGGACAGTTTATGTGGTCTCCAGCAGGTTCAGTGAGGTGGGAGATAGGTGCCAGTACAGGATGTGGGGGTAGTACCTTTAAACATGTTTCTTGTGCCAACAGCTGTCATATAGTGGAAGGTGAAGATTATGGGTACAATGACTGGCTGGGTCTGTGTACATGGGAGAAGGATGTGAGGTTAATAGGAGGATGGACTGCCTATCACAAGTATGAGATCCAAAGTGCCAGTCCAGAACATCATAAAAATAAATTGTAATTTAAATAATAAAAAGTGAATTTTGTAGTGGAATGCTATAGTGTATGAACGCCATAGATACACAGAGAGAAGGTGAGAGACTGGGGAAAAAATAACATAGTGGGTTGTGAGGAATAGGAATGTTTGGCAATATTAATAGAACAGACTATCACTAGAGATGAACTCAGCAAAACAGCAGATAAAAAAAATATATTATT
The DNA here is from genome assembly GCF_019279795.1 of Protopterus annectens. NCBI lineage: Eukaryota > Metazoa > Chordata > Ceratodontiformes > Protopteridae > Protopterus > Protopterus annectens. The sequence goes on from NC_056744.1 coordinate 1,537,683,687, forward strand.
TTGTGATCGGGCACATTATTGTTGCTTATGCTTGCCGATTGAGGTTGGTTCATTCTTCTGGCTCTTCCTGATTTTTGTTGTTCTGTTTATTTTGTTGATTTGTTTGTTTGAGTGATACGACCAGAAGTCTACTTCATACTTACAGTCATTCAAGCATCCATTAAATAAGCAGTGGTCGAGAACGCATCAAAGTTACTTCTCTGAAAGCCTTTCACTTGCTGCTATACAGAAAACTACTTACAGAAAAGCAATAGTAAACATCTTTCTCATGGCTAAATCCCTCATTTGATTCTTATTTTATCTCACCAACTTGATAGCCCTTTAAGGCCTCATCATCCACTCCATATTTTATACATTTACTTCTGATTTCCTTATCTTTTAACTGGACTCATCTTCACAAATATTTTTTCTGACACAACATGAGTCAAACGGCAAGTAGAAAGTCCTGCTGGTCTAAATCTTCATCGTGCACTGAGCAAGGAATAGATGATAAAGGAAATATTGTTGCATAAGAATATGTGCTACCAAAAATAAGCTGCAGTCATATAAACTTAAATCCATATGAATTTTATGAGATGATTCAGAAAAATTTTAGTCAGAAGTTTGTTTGGGATCTTTCTGAAGCAAGCATAAGTAAAAAAAACTTTTAAAGTCAGTCTTAAGTTTCTTGTTATATACATTATATGGCTTTTGATGTAAAAAGTTGTGTTATGATGGCAGTTTATTTTGTTGATAAGGATGACCCCATGGAACTTTTCTTGGAGCTGAAAATTATTGTCATTACATAATGAATAACTGACCTCAGAAAGTCTCACTATCTAAATTACTGCTCAAGCTACTATGTTTTCATACTATTTTCAGCAACAGGAAAGTCATATGATGACATTCTCATGGGTTTTTACTTTCAAAATTCAAGATTTTGTTGCATTTTCTCATAAACACTGCATATTTTGCAGCTCCAAATAGGAAATCTGCCCACCTGCTCTGTCGACTTTCTAGAGCTGTAGTAGGTACATCTAGCAGTCAGTACCATTCCCCAGTTAGGCACCCCTCAAATCTAAGCTGAGGAGCAAAACAAAAAAAAATCTACTTTTAAACTTTGTAGCAAACCACTTGCTATTCTCCTACCTAGCAGCCTGCAGCAGGAGATATTACTGAAGCAATTGTTTCATTTCTGACTGCAAAAGCAGTATCAAAAATTCATTTTGCGCTGGCATTCAGAAATGCCAGTACAGAAATAAAAGCCAGTACTCCATTACCACCAGACTGGCATCTACTGATTGCACCCCCTAACACTTTTCACCCAAGGCAGCTGCCCCATTCATACCCACAATTACACTTCTGTGATTCTAGCTAAATTATTTGCAACCCTTTACTTTCCCTGCCTTGCTAAATTCAATCAGTGTTACTCAATGTCACTATATATTGGGTTCATAGCCTGGTCTAATTCCTTTACTCCCCCCCCCCCACTCCCACCTAAGCTTTGTGGACAATCTGTTTGCTCTTGCCAGTTTAAGGTATTGTGGCAGCTCTCTTACACTTAACAACCCTTACCCTTAAGTTAATATATCACTATTTGTGAGTGATACAATCATTTATTCAAATTGAAGGTAATTCTCTCACTGGCTACCACTGCAGGTAAACATCACACCTGTTCTACACTGTGCTCCTGCACTAAGCTTGTACATTCTGAGGTAGTAAAAAATCACTACCTAAGCTTCTGAGACACTACACAAACATGTCACAACCACCAAATCACACTACTACATCTATATCTGCATTGATGGATTTCTTTATAACTGTTTCTTTATTAAATTAATTTGTGTGTGTGCTATACTATATTAACTATTCCTACCAGAACCCTTATCTTAACCCTAATGATTCCTACCCAGTGCCTAACTCTAGAGTTCCCCATCCCTCCCTAAACCTAAAATCCCCTTCCCCATCCACAATCACTCCCTAAATATAATACTAGTCCACATCTTTAACACTACAGTTCCAGCTCCTCTCCCCCTCCCTAAACCTAAAAGCACTGGCTCCCTTTCCCCATTTACCTGTTCCACGGCAAGCACTTGTTTGCATTTGTTTCCTAGAACTAGAGCAGATAGGGCAGCAGCTGCATCACTGAACCCATTTTTGACTTTAAGCACAAGAAGTTGGTTGGACTGGGTTGCAACCATTCGAGTCCCTGGCTGTGAGTTAGTGGAACTCGAACAGCTAGGGCTTGAGTGGCAAACATGACTGAGAGTAAAGGAAAAAGACAAGTCTTAGAAAAATCCATCAACAACCCCTTTTTCCAATTTGTACATGAGGTTGGGGTGTCACTTCAACAATGACCACCATCTAGAGCCAAGGTTTACACCACTGGGTGGCTAGCCCTGCTACAATAGCTCTTCCACACCACACACTCACACCTAGGCCAGTTTAGAGTGCCCATCCACCTACTGCATGTCTTTGGAACATGAGAGGAAGACAGAGCACCAGGATGAAACCCACAAAAACACAGGGGGCACATGCAGACTCCACACAGAAGGTACCCCAGCTGAGAATTGAACCAGGGAACCTCTTGCTGTGAGTCAACAATGGTATCCACTCCACAACTGTGCCACCCTATCAAAGGAGGGGAACGTGTCTGAGTTCAGTCAAGATTATTGATGAGGAAATTGAATCGTTACACAAACAGATAAAAAAATCAAACAAGCAGTACTAACTCTGGCTATATAAAAGAATTATTTCCTGTTGAGTTGTTACTACATTACTAGGTTAATTGTTTCGTCTGCACTGGTATGTAAAGAGATCAAACCTAAACACTTCTTAGTCAAGATGTCTTATAAAATTAGAACAAAGAATCAAATGAAACAAAGCATACATTAAACTGTAGTCATGAATTTTAAAGCTTTACAAGGCAGTAACTGATAAAATCTGACTGCCCTGTACTTTTTAAATGTGATTTTTGAAGGTAATATTGTCTCTAACATGTCTTAAGAAGGGATAAGAAAGAATGTATGAAATTCTTAGTGCTTTCTACTGTCAGCAGGATTTAGAAGGGCTGATAGCAGGTCTCAATACAAGGGCACCAGCACAATTTGGAAGGGGGGGGTGAATGACCTCCCAGTTTACCCATATTCATGAACTATGCCCTTTGTTGACTCTTCAGCTGAAATAAATACTCTTATTTGACTATAGTATACCAGAAAATAAAGAAATGCACTTGATTTGAAAAAGAGAAGCTTGTTTCTTAATTTTCTGTCACAGAAATCCGATTGCTATTTAGCTATGTGATCTGAAACATTATATATACTAACCCCAAGATCGCACTACAGTGGGGAAACAAGTATATTCCCTTATCCCCCACTGTAGTGCTCTATTTTATTTTTATTGCTGGTTCACTGAACCAGAATTCATGAAAGTGCACTTTCGTTGAAGTGCATTTTCGCAAAAGTAAGGTCATACTTTTCTTGTTCGAAATTATAATATTTAGATCAAAGAAAAGTAGACCTATACATATATATATATATATATATATATATATATATATCAACATATGTACCTAGTGTTGCATAATGCATGACATAGAATTACCTGTGATCTCTGCATGCTAAATAGACTCATAACATTGCATGATCTATTCTTCAAAGAGGGAGGATGTAGAAAAAGAGTGTATGTGATGTGTGGTGTGTCTTTAAGGAGCATGTCAAAAACTGTATGTGCACGTATAAATTCCAGACAAGTGCAATCCCTAGTGCCATTTTGAAAGAGCAGCCAAAGAGTGAGCATGCATGATCACAGTTGTTAGCCTGTATATAAGTTACTTTACTTAAAATCAGTAAACTTCTACAGTGATGTGTTTATATAAAATACAATCTGCTTGAACAGAACCCATGAAGAATCTTCTATTGTGTCCAAAGTAGGAGAGTGACAGAAACAAAGTCTGAAGGGATAACATTTGAAAGCAAGGCACCTTCAGAAAAGTGTTTAGATCAGAGAAGTCTAGAATTTGTCTCCAAGCACCCTCTTTTCTGGGTACTAGAAACATCTTGGAGTAACCCTCCATCCCCCTTTGGGACACAGGCACCTCTTGAATAGTACCCGGAGTCAAAAGGTCTGAAGCACCTCTGGAAAGAGAGAGTTTTTCCTGAGGGGGCTGAGGAACACCCATAAAAGGGGGAAGGGATTTCCAAACCATGAAATACTTGTAAATAATGGACAGGACTCAGGAATCCTGAGTAATCTGTAGCCAAACAGGAAGAGAGAGAGAGTGAGGTGAAGAGAAAGAGGAAAGTGGCTGGGAACAATACGATATTTAGGCAGCACCTGTCTTATCTGGAAAAGGAGACTTCTGAAGCACTGAAGTTTGAGTAGCCTTAGCAGGAGGAGCCTGCTTGCCATGCTTTTTCCCTTAGGAGGAGGGTGAGGTTGCCTACAAACAAAGGCTGACTTATTGGGGTAGTTTCACTGAAATTTAGGCACAGGAGAGACAAACACATGTTTAACTTCCTGTAAAGCCTTGCCCTTATCCTGAAGGGAGTAAAAGTATAGCAGTAGTGGCTTCACCAAATAAATGTTGACAATCAACAGGGGCAGCCATCAACTTAGCCTTAATATCATCAGGCAAAGGTTGAAGATGACTGACCCAAAAGCAGCAGCCCTAGAGGAAGCATCTGCTGCATCATAACTACACTTGATGGAATGACAAGACACCTGGGAGGAAGTCCCTAACAGGGAAAGAACAGAAGTTTTACCCTCAGAGACTGGAAGATCAGAAAGAACCCAACAAGCCTGGAAGAGGAGAGCTAACAAGTACCTGGACATATGGGTCTGATAATTAGCAGCCCTAAAAGCCAAAATAATAGAGGTGTACACCTTCTTGCCTAGCCTTTCCATGGTCCTGCTTTATCAGAGGGCAGTAACTTGGGAGAAAAAAGCAACTGAGAGGGCTTGTCAGAAGATGCAGACACCACCAAGGGGTTAGCCAAAGGATACTTGTACAAAAATTTACAGTCCTCGGGTACTCTATAGAATCTCTGAGGTTTCTTTGGGAGCAAGGGGCTGAGAGTCTGGAGCCTTAAAAGCATGAGAAAATGTATTCAACAAGGCAGCCAAAACAGGAGAAACAGCAGAAGGTTTAGGAGATTCCATCTGCAGCAACTCATATTATCTTTTATGTACCTCAGAAACCTGAATACAATCCCATTTAAAGAACTCCAAAATCCTGGCTATCATGTCCTCCAAAAGAAAATTCTTCAAAGGAAGTATCAAGACTAGTAGATTCCATAGTCCAAAGGAGAGGGAATCTGAGAAGAGTAAGCAAGGGATTCATCATCTGAATCCAGCTCCCTCTCAGAAGAATCCTGTTCTTTGGGTCTTTTTAGTGGAATAGAAGACCAAGGGAGGGCAGGGACAGAAACTTCCTAAGGAGGTTTCAATGTCATTAAAGCACTAAAAAAATCTGAGTGATGGACTGCCATTCACTTTGTGGAGCCTTAGAAGCAGGAGTGATATGCTTAGTCTTTTGCTTTTTCTTCAGTGGGACATCAGCCTTGTATAACTTGGAAGGCTCTGACCCAGGATGGGGATTCAATGATGGTAGTAGAGACTTCTTCTCCTACTAATATTTGAAAAGCACCCCTAGGCCCCTTGGAGATAATCAGCCATGGTCCCCCTTCACTGTCCAAAATGGATGTCTGCAATGCCTCCTCAGACGTGCTTAAAGTTGGATCCGTGCTGGCCTCCAACCTGGTCACAGCAGAGGGATCCAACAATAAAGTCAGGCAAACTTCTGGCCATTCACTCACCTCAGGAGAGATGTCTGGCAGAGGCTAAACAGCAGAAGTTTCTGGCTTAGGCTTCTTGGCCTTCTTTGTCACTGACGGCTGTCACTCAGAGTGGGAAGTACCTTTTGCAAGAAGATTAAGATGCTGATTTTCAAGATAGAGCACCAAAGAAGAGAATCTACTATGGAGGGGTTTAGGAACAATGTCCTGACAGATGGAACAGAACGTATGGTCGTGAGAGGCACCTAGGCAAAAAAAGACATTGGTCTTGGTGGTCTTTATGTGAAATCTGTCTCAAACACTGGAATTTACCCTTCTTGAGTGACATGAAACCCCACAAGCATTAATAAAAAATAATAAGTAAAAAAGAACCCCAACTGGGCACTTATCTGCAATAGCTTGGAGAACCAGCAATGGAATGGGCATTAGACCGACGATCAAGTGATTGCATTCAGACTGTAGTCAAAATGTTCTGAGGATGGTATGTCCAGACATCACCTTTATGCCGTATACTATGCAAGGAGCATATGTGTGACATACGGCATACCTTAAAGCAACCTAAAGGCTTTGGCATACTGACCGGATGTTGGACCACCATTGGCAGGGGGATCCCTAATCCTATGAATACTGCAACAGTGAACCTGACGAACATGAAAAAGGATACTGAGTGGAATCAGGATAGACAGACCTAGGAGCAGATGACAATAGAGAAGATTAATAGGAGCTGTATATGATAGGTGAAAACAGAGTCTGGTGTAGTGTGAGGCAGAAGGAGCAAAACAAGGATAGTGGCAAAAGCTGGGAGTTGTGCAGCTGTAGTGGGAAAGGGTACAAGATTAAAAAACTGTCTTTTGGCTTTTCCCGGTTAGGGGTCGCCACAGCGGAACTCCAGTCCACTAATGATTGGCAGTAGATTTTTACGTGCTGGCTTGCCGGGCCTAACGCACAACCTTCAATGAAGGAATGCCCATTCACTCATGTCGACACACAGAAGATGCTTTAATGGAGAATCAAACGTGTAACGTCTAACTGTGAGGCGACAACGCTACCGCAAAAGGGTACAAGAAGGGTACTAAAAGAATCACAGGCCTAAAGTAGATGCCCTATGCTGACCACCTTAAGAAACTCCAGCTATACTCTGTCGCATATCATCTACTCAGAGGTGATCTCTGCTTAACATACAAGGCCATATCAAACCCAGAGCTGTTGGACATGCTACACTTAAAGAAATCCCAATCTCTCAAAGCCATACACTCCAGGGATCTAAACCTTGTCATCACAATAAACAAAACATGCTGGAGGGATAGGTTCCTGACCCAGAGACTCCCCAGACTCTGGAATAGACTGCCCATACATGTCAAGCAGAGCCCCTCTTTGGCCCTCTTCAAAAGGAACCTTGATGATTGGATGGGAGAAAGGAAATTCACCCTGGGGATCATGTCAGTCACCCTGCTAGACAGGGGTCCAGGGAAGTAAATAGTGTGGGAAAAAATAGCCAGGGAATTGTTATGGCTAGGCTTGTATAGGCCCCAGGGCCGATAGCCTAGTACCAACCTATGAAGATGGGAGGATAGATACAAGGGCTGGAAGTACGGCAGGGAGGATACATGGTGTGGTGACAAGCAAGAGGGTTTTTGTATTGGGAATTTTGGTCACCAAGGCAATTAAGACAGGAGAAATCAGGATATAGTTAAACCAGTATTTGTCCTGGACTCCATAAGGTATGGAGGAGTGGACGAAGGTGGTAATCAAAGGGGAAGGGTGAACATATGCTGTGGTTCACATTACCAACAAAGCCCAGTGACGTGGGAGATAGGTGCCATACAGGATGTGGGGGTAGTACCTTTAAACATGTTTCTTGTGCCAACAGCTGTCATATTGTGGAAGGTGAAGATTATGGGTACAGTGATTGGCTGGGGCTGTGTACATGGGAGAAGGATGTGAGGTTAATAGGAGGATGGTCTGCCTATCACAAGTATGAGATCCAAAGTGCCAGTCCAGAACATAATGAAAATAAATTGTAATTTAAATAATAAAAAGTGAATTTAGTAGTGGAATGCTATAGTGTATGAACTCCATGGATACAAAGAGGGAAGGTGAGAGACTGGGGAAAAAATAACATAGTGGGTTGTGAGGAATATGAATGTTTGGCAATATTAATAGAACAGACTATCACTAGAGATGAACTCAGCAAAACAGCAGATAAAAAAATATTTCCTACTACCATCATACAAATAAAATGCAATATTATTTTGTGTTTGAGCACATTATTGTTGCTTATGCTTGCCGATTGGTTCATTCTTTTGGCTCTTCCTGATTTGTGTTGTTCTGTTTATTTTGTTGATTTGTTTGTTGCGAGTGATACGACCAGAAGTCCACTTCATACCTGCAGTCATTCAAGCATCCACTAAATAAGCAGTGGCCGAGAATGCATTAAAGATGCTTCTCTGAAAGCCTTTCACTTGCTGCTATACAGAAAACTCCTTACAGAAAAGCAATAGTAAACATCTTTCTCACGGCTAAATCCCTCATTTGATTCTTATTTTACCTCACCTTCTGGATTGCCCTTTAAGGCCTCACCATCCACTCTGTATTTTATACATTTACTTGTGCATTTGATTATCTTTTAAGTGGACTCATCTATGCAGACATTTTTTTCTGACACAACATTTATTTATTATTTATTTTACATTTGTTTACCGGGGAGGTCGACTGTACAGAGCTGCCCATTTTCAGCAGAGACCCAGGGGGAAAAGCTCCAGAACAATTGTTAACATACTATACATAAGATATTTACACGTTCAGTAATAAAAATGTAGCAGATAATAACATATGATTGCATAAGATATTTACATAAGCATAGAGATTTTGATTGTTGTTCATACAGTATGTTTAGTAGAGATAATCTTGAAGATGTACTGCAGATAAGACAAGAAATGAAAAACCTAAAAAAGGAGGAGAATATAGACAAGTTCATATGAGGTGCATTGACATTTTAAGGGAAAGCTTTTCAACTTAGTCTATGGGAGAGTTAGTGGGTATAGATGGGGCAGTCAAAACAAAACATGAGTCAAAAGGCAAGTAGAAAGCCCTACTGGTCTAAACACTACCTAATGGTGCACTGATGAAGGAATAGGTTTTAAAGGAAATATTGTTGCATAAGAATATGTGCTACCACAAATAAGCTGCAGTCATCTAAACTTAAATCCATATGAATTTTATGAGATGATTCAGAAAACATTTTAGTCAGAAGTTTGTTTGGGATCTTTCTGAAGCAAGTGTAAGTAAAAAAAATAATTTTTTTTTTAAACTTTAGAACTTTTTTAAAGTTAGTCTTCAGTTTCTTGTTACATACAATTTCAAACTATGTGGCTTTTCATGTAAAATGTGTTATGATGACAATTTATTTTGTTGATATGGATGGCCCCCTGGAACTTTTCTTTGAGCTGAAAATTATTGTCATTACATAATGAAAAATTGACCTCAGAAAGTCTGACTATCTAAATTCCTGCATAACCTACTATGTTTTCATACTAATTTTAGCAACAGTAAAGTCATATGATGATATTCTCATGGCTTTTTACTTTCAAAATGTAAGACTGTGTTGCATTTTTGCAGCTACAAAGAGGAAACCTTGGTAAAATGAGTGCAGAGTATGTATAAGGACCCAATAACACAATTCAGAATGGTGTTCAGACTCATATACGGGTTCCCAGTGGAAGAGGGTTCAGCTCTGAGCTCACTGCTGTTCACGCTGGTGATGGACTACGTTAGCAAACCGGTTGGAGAGGACAGATCAACAACGCTGCCGTTTGCAGATAACATGGTACTATAAGCAGAGTCTGAACAGGAACGTCAGCAAATGATAAAGGAATGGAATGGAAATGGAAAGCTGAAAGCATGTGGCGTGCAAGTGAATAAAGTCAAGACAACTATCATGCAGCAAATGGAGTAAACCAGAAAAGGCTGAAAATCAAGATATAAGGAAAACTAATGGAACAGGTTGACAGCTTCCAGTATCTGGAGTGGGTGGTTGAGGAGAAGGGAAGTGTGAATGATGAGGTCAAAGCTAGAATCAGAGGGACTGCAGCCAACTGCACAGTGTGTCAGAGGTAGAGTATGACAAAAAATGCCTAAGAAGCTGAAAAGTAAGGTGTACAAAACAGGGATGCAATCGCTGCTACTGTATGGTACAGAAACCTAGGCAATGAAGGCAGAGCAGCTGAGAAAGCTAGAGGTGATGAGATGACATACCTGAGATAGGTAGTGCAAGTTTCGTATGATGCCCTGTGGGACAGATTAAGAAATGAGGACATCAGAGCAGAAGCTCTAGTACATAAGGACAAAGAACACAGATTACAGTGGTTTAGACACATGTGCAGAAAAGCAGAAGACAACCTGGTGAAGAAGATTTGGGACAGACAGGAAGAAGTTAAGAATAAATGAGGGCATCCAGCTAAGAGATGGATTGGGTGAAAAAACACCTGTGGTAGTCAGGCATGACCGATCAAGAAGGTAAGAGGGTGGTACTGAGTAGAGGGAGATAGCAACAGCTGACAGGGCACTCTGACCCCATGTAGAAAATGTGATAAAAGGGGAAACGGTGATGATGACGATGATGATTATGAAGAGGAAAACCTAGGTGAACTTCATGTAAAAGTCTTGCAGCATATAATTCTTGTAATAAACTATTCAAAGGAATGCTCATGATTCTGAATGTGAAGGGAATTATACTTTGTAACTATTGGGTTCGCACTGGAATGGAAAAGGCTGTAGGCAATTAAAGCTGCTTCTGAACATTTGTTTAAGAAGACAGTCCAGTAAAGAATAGTGTTGAACAGCCAGATGTTATGATTTATATGTTCAAAATTACCCTCAAGGAGAAAAGCTGACAGTGCAGGAGAATGTTTAGCATGATAAGTTCACAGGTTCACAGGTGTATACTAGACTAACGACTACAAGGTCCTTTTTAAGCCTAGCCATGCATCCCAAATCTCTGACAAGTTCTTTTACCCTTGATAAGTGTTAGCAGGGCTTGAGAGATGAAACATTTACAAGCTAGGGCCTGGGGGATGAACCATTTACAGGCTGCCTATGTCCATTAGAGCCATAGGTGCAAAACCAGGATAACATCTGTACCTCAAAGACAAACGCAGTAATATCCTGTTCATAGTGAAGTGATGTGTTGTGAAGAAGGTAGGGCCAATCAAGCGAATATGGTATTAGCTTAGAATTTGTGGAAGTTATGAGCAGTTTATAAGCTATATAGACTAGGATTTAGTTAACTGAAAGAAAGGGAGGAAGAGAAAATAAAAGAAAAGATGTACTAAAATGTCAGTCTAAAGTTCTGACATTCCAATGAAGAGGAGGGTACTTAACATTTTTTTTTATATTGTTACCATCTTCTAAATATTAAGGCCTTCATGAAAATTAACCTTATGGTTAATGTCATTTAGAGAAAAATGCTACTTTATGTGTTAATAACAACTTTCTTGTCATGAACAAAACATAGGTGCCAGCATTACACAAACTCAGTAATCTTTCAAATGCTGCTAACTTTGTAAAATTGACAGTATTTTAGATGTATGGTAATATTATCATAAAACCATGAAAATGTTTGCTCTTCATTTAGCTAGGACTTACACTTTCTATACCTGTCCACCTTGTGCATACTATCCCAATTGCCTGTAATTCTTTTTTGCAAACAGATTTTTGAATTGATTAAAGTTAACTTAATTCTAAGAAAATGTTAAATTAATCTTTAACAAACTTAAATTAATTATATCCATTTACTAAAATGTATTCCCCTGTTGGCACTTCCTAACAAATCTTAGTAATATAATTTTTCCAGTAGTACACCTCACTAGTTCAGACCTCGTAGACTGTGTCACTGTTATATCAAATATTGATCACCTGATCAGTTTACTGTAGCTGCCAACTCTGCCCACCTACTTTGTCAACTGTCCAGAGCTGTAGTAGGTACATCTAGTAGCCAGTGCCATTCCCCAGTCAGGCACCCCTCAAATCTAAGCTGAGGATCAAAACAAAAAAAAAATCTACTTTTAATATTTGTAGCAAACCACTTGCTATACTCGTACCTAGCAGCCTGCAGCAGGAGATATTACTGAAACAATTGCTTCATTTCTGACTGTAAAAGCAGCATCAACAATTCATTTCTGCACTGGCATTCAGAAATGCCAGTACAGAAATAAAAGCCATTACTCCATTACCACCAGAATCTACTGATTGCACCCCCTAACACTTTGCACCCAAGGCTGCTGCCCCATTCATCCCCGCAATTGCCCTTCTGTGACTCTAGCTAAATTATTTGCAGCCCTTTACTTTCTTTGTCTTGCTAAATTCAGTCAGTGTTACTCAGTGTCACTATATCTTGGGTTCATAGCCTGGTCTAATCCCCCCACCCCCACCACAGCTTTGTAGACAATCTATTTGCTCTTGCCAGTTTAAGGTATTGTGGAAGCTCCCTTACACTTAGCAACAACCCTTACCCTTAGTTAATACATCACCATTTGTGAGTGGTAGAATCATTTATTCAAATTGAAGGTCATTCTCTCACTAGCTACCACTGCAGGTAAACATCATACCTGTTCTACACTGTGCTCCTGCACTAAGCTTGTACATTCTGAGGTAGTAAATAATCACTACCTAAGCCTCCTAGACACTACACAAACATGTCACAGCCACCAAATCACACTACTATATCTATATCTGCATTGTCTCCATCTGTCCATCTCCACAAAGAGTCACCGGTGGTCAAGTCTACACCCATATGGCCTTCAGAGCTTGCAGCTTCCCATGGTAAAGTTGTACTGTCAGGTAGGCACACAGGTGTTACCCTCACCAGACACCTGCCATTAGTACTGAACTATTATCTGATCTCCACACTTTTTTCTACTGTCTAGTAAATAATTTATACTTTTACTTTGATTTAAGTAATGAAATCTTGGATTTCTTTATAACTTCTTCTGTATTTAATTAATTTGTGGGCGTGGTATATTATATTAACTATTCCTACCAGAACCCGTATCCTAACCTTAATAATTCCTACAAAGTGCGTAACCCTAAAGTTCCACATCCCTCCCTAAACCTAATATCCCCTTCCCCATCCACTATTACTCCCTAAACCTAAAATCTCCTGCCTCCTCCCTAACGCTAAAATCCCTGACACTCTCTAAACCTAAAATCCTCCTTCTCACATTCTAAACCTAAACCTAATATCCCCTATCCTCCATCCACTATTGCTCCCTAAATGTAATAAACCCATAATGCCAATTTCTAACACTACAGTTCCAGCTCCTCTCCCCCTCCCTCACCCTAAAAGAACTGTCCCAGCTCCCTTTCTCCATTTACCTGTTCCACAGTGAGCACTTGCTTGGGTCCATTTCCTAGGACTTGAGCAGATGGGGCAACAGTTGCATCACTGAGCCCACATTTGAGTTTGAGCACAAGAATTTGATTGGACGGAGTTGCAACCATTCGAGTCCCTGGCTGTGAGTTAGTGCAATTCAAGCAGCTGGGGCTTGAGTGGCTCTAGGACACCCTTCATTTGGTTCTGTCTTCAGCTTTCTATACCATTTCATCAATTTCATGGGTCTAGACTGAGTAGTCAATTTTTACTATAATCAGTATTCAATCTGCTAAATACATTAACATCTAAAAACAAATTAAAATTGAACTTATGTAAAAGGGAAACAGGATTCATATGCTGTAAGAAGTAAAAAGGATGCAAGTGAGGGAAGATTGCAAGTGCCATTGGCAGAAGACATCACCAGACAATTGTAATAGGTCTCTCTTGTGATATATCCAGCCTTACTGTCCCCAGCTGTGGCCAAGTATTGGCTTATACATCAACTTTCAGTTATATTATGAGAGATTTATTATAGCAACTATGAAGATAGCTTCTAAAACACTGAAAGAAGTATTTTGTTTAACAAAGAAAGCCTGCAGTTCTTCCTGTGGTGCCTCACCCCACCGCACAGCATATTGTCACACAGATTTGATGTGAAATCACAATGCTATTAATGAAGAAAACAATTTCACTCTATAGTACAAACATCGCTATTGCATTTTTATTGTTTTCATACCATTTGGACATACCTGTCAACTATCCAGATTTTCGCAGAATGTCCAGATTTTTGCCTCATATTTTTGGTCCGTTCCTCATAAACTTTGTGGTCTACTGGCAAATCATTCAGGACTGAAGTCACTAAATAATGCTAAATAATGACAGCCACTTGAGTTTCATACTTTGTATCCTTCAGGAAATACATAATAATGCAAAACCTGTTATTCTAGCAACTTTCTAAGTTTATAGGAGCAATACTTAATACCTGTCCCTATTTTGAGGCCTTTGGCCAACCCTTTATTTCTGGCTTTGTCCAGATTTCTTGCTATGAGAAGCTGAGTGTTATGCATTTGGACAATATCATTTTCATATTCAGGACATTTCAAATCACTTGTCTCAAACTGGACATATGTGTCTGGACTTAAAAAAAAAAAAGTTGCAATCCCTAGATATTTACATAATGCAGTATTCATATTAGCATAGAGAGACCTGAACCCCTGTCTGCTTAATGCAGTCCATTTGCAACCCACTGCCTGAACTTCTTAAACATATTTCCTGTCCTGAATGGTTAGTAGTAATCATGTTATCATTCTGTTTTAAATAATGCACTATTGCATCAGGTTGTGCATTCAGTGAGTGACCTCGAGCAAGATCTGTGACCTCCCTTTATTTTAGAATTTACCAGCAACAAATGAGGAATGTTTTATTCAGTCCTCCAATTACATCATGTTGAGTAGCATGTCACTGAGTAATGTATGGTACTCCGTCAGAGACATCATTATAAATGTCTATATAACTTAAAAATCAATTTGTTTCTATGTATGAACTGAGGATATCAGTCTCTTGTATCAAAACAAGCATTTCCAGAGATTCTGAATGACACAGAGAGAGAGAGAGAGAGAGAGAGAGAGAGAGAGAGAGAGAGAGAGAGAGAGAGAGAGAGAGAGAGGTCTGAGGAGGGAGTTCAAGAAAAAATTTAGTTTTCTGGAAACAGCCCATTCTGAGGGTTCATCTTCAAGCAGCTTGGTCAGTTGAAATCTGCTAGCTGGCATTGTCCTACATATGTAGCTTTCTTACAGCTGTGTTACCAGCACATTGTTGGTTACTTTAGTGCCACAATTTATAAAGTCACACTGAGTGTTGATTTTATACCGAATCCTAATCAGTGCATTATCTGCATCAGAAACACAGTATCACAGTAGCTAAATGCATTTTTTTGAGAAACTACAAAACTTATTTTAGGCACTGGAATTTAATTGTTTTGTGAGTCGACTCCCATTATGTACTATAGCAACAACCCACGGCTGAGTGTAAGTAAATCCAGCATTACCCACACCCAGCTGTGGGTTATTGCTATTATAAAATGACATTATTTAAGAAAAAAATGTAGTTACTTTTCTTAAATATAGGGTGCCGTGCTGCTCTTTCATGTTTTCCTACAGTATCCTGGGGATTTACTGATCTACTGCACATGTGTATGGGACTTTCGTTCCCATGTTTATGCAGTATATCAGTGCTGTGTAAAGGAAGCAACAATGAATGGAAGATCTCCATTGCTTTTTTGTTTGTTTTTTTTTGTTTTGTTTGTTTTTAATTAAAAAAAGAGAAATTGTGAGACTTTCAACATGCGGGACAGACAGGACTGAGAAAATAAAAGGGTAAGCAGGTACATTTCTCTAGTTTTGCATAATGTACCTCATTATCCTTTTATTTTTCTCTGTCCCGTCTCTGTCATTTGATTGAAGTCTATGATTTTGTAAGTTTATTTAAAAAAAAAATGAAAGAAAAGTAAAATTTTTATCGCATATAATAATGGAAGAAATTCCAGGTGACCAGACCTTTTTCCATTGGTATATGCTCGATTTCCAACGGGTACACTGGTCGGGCTGAGCAATCAGCGTGCTCATTTTCAAATGTCAGTGGCTAGTCATTGTGTAATACTGCATAAACTATAAAAAAAACTAGTCTTTCTCCCCAAATTAATAACGTTTCATTTCTGTCATTGTACCTTGAAGGTGGTTAAGTGGGAAAATGTATTCTAAAATACGAGATATTCCTGAAAAGTAATGTGCTGCCCTTTCAAATATAAATGCATTACCAAGCAGTCATGAACTGAGGTAACTGCACTTCATTAAGTATCAAGAAAAGATCTTCAGTTTTACACACTTTGTCTCATGCTTTGTATTACATCTTAACAATATCATATTGGCTGGATAGAATATGGATGGTACTGTCAAATGCTATAAAAACAAAATGTGCATGTTGGAGCTTTGTCTGAAAGCTTCCACTATGAGTGGACAAAAGTGAAAGCACCACAGATCTGAATCTCTGAATTGCATTTCTCAAAAACATCTTGTGGAAAAACACTTAAGTGTCTTTTCAGGGAGCAAGCACCCCTGATGTGGGGGGGGGGGTGGCAAGCCCCACCCAGAATATATACCAACTCAGAGCTTGCACTTACTTAAAAAAAAAAGAAAATTACCACAAAATGGGAATCACAACTGGCACAATACACAGAAAGTGATCTCCTGTGGAGGAGCTTCAATTATCAGCGAGTTGAGGCTCAGGCAGTTAAAGCTCGAGAGGTCAAGCTGCATCCACCAGCAGGGTAACGTGTCTGGTTTTGGAGGAATATAGTTTAATTATATGAGTACTGCTTTAGTCCTTTGTATGACTAACAGTTGTAATTCTGTTTGCGGAAACTGTGTTGTCACTAGAAAAAAACAAATCAGGGCAACCAGGAAAGGTAAGTAAATCCTTATAGACAGGAGATTGAGTACAACAGGAGGAAATACTGCATTGATGAACAGTTTGTTATAAATTAATCAGATCTATGTAAGGAAAAAGGCAATTATTATGGGTTATTTTTCAAACTTATTAGCTACATGCACTGCTATGACCTTCAAATATTTTGTTTTCTAAAAGGTAAGCAATGCTATTACACTAACCTGCATACTTAACTGTCGAATTAACATAATTTGTGCAATGTTACAAATAATTAGATATTAAAAAAGTAAATTGACAGTTTAAGGAAAGAGTTTTAATGGAGTCACACAGAATTCCACACCATTGCTCTCAATATGCTGTTTATTTTCACAGGTACATTTCTGAAACAATATATTGCAGGGATATTATTCAGCAAAAGCTTCTTACTGTAGATAAAGCAAATATTTGATTACATGCAGTTGGAACTTAACAATATAACATTTCTATTCTCAACATAGGAATTTCAGTGACTGCCACAGCTGTGGAACAACATACATTAAAACATACATTAAACTGGTATACTGTTAATGCATTGGGTAACAATCTGATATAAAAATATATTTTAACATTCATGTCTATGCCATTCACAGGAGAATATACCACAATCTATGAATATCTGTAAATATGAAAGAATATTTTACTCCCATATTACAGTTTAAGAATTTTATAAAAGTCATAGTCAGAGAAATACAGTTCTTCATTATGTGAATCAGTGCTTAGAATCTGTGAAGCTTAAGATCACAAGAGATTATAGCATGAAACATATGTAACTGATAATAAATTCACTAAGGTCTTTCTTTAGAAAATCATTCGGCATGTAATCTGCAGATACACATTTCAGCAATATGTTGCAATGGGTCTACCTGATTACGCCGAAAGCTGAGAAGAACGACAACGAGATAAAGACACCGGAAGATCGACAACAGACAAGACCGACAGCTGAGAATCCCGACACTGAGAACACCGGCATGTTAAGGTAAGTGTGTGACAGGGACGGACGTTAGGGTCAGGGTGTGGGTAAGGTAAGTGTGTGATAGCGATGGATATTAGGGTAGGGTGCGGGTGAGCTAAGTATGCTATAGTGATAAACATTAGGTTTAGGGGCGGGTTAAGTGAGTTAGGGTTAGGGTGTTGGTAAGGTAAGTGTGCGATAATGAAGGACTTAAGGGTTAGGGGCGGATTAAGTGAGTTAGAGTTAGGGTGCAGGTAAGGTAAGTGTGCGATAGTGACAGACTTATGGGTTAGGGGCAGATTAAGTGAGTTAGAGTTAGGGTGCAGGTAAGGTAAGTGTGCGATAGAGACAGACTTAAAGGTTAGGGGTGGATTAAGTGAGTCAGGGTTAGGGTGCGGGTAAGGTAAGTGTGCAATAGTGACGAACCTTAGGGTTAAGGTTTGGATTAAGATTAGAGCATATATAGTTGTGTATGTAAGGTTTAGTGTAGGTTTGTAAGGTTTTTGGTGTGCTTGTATTGTGTGTGTGTTTTTCGGGAAAGTTATTTGTTTTGTTGATTGTCAGGATTGTGGTTTGTCGGGCATGTGAAGTTTCATGTTTTTGAACTTTCGGTTTTGTCGTGTCGGTTATTTCGTTGTCGGTGTTTTGACACGTCGGTGTTATCAGGTAGACCCGTTGCAACACATACCCTGGCGTTTACATTTAAACAGTATGTTTAAGTAGCTGTCATGGAGTTTAACTCCTACATCTGGTTGTTAGTTACACAAGTAACATTGGTAGCACACATCTTCAGTATAGAAGACTGAGTGCTCTGTGCTTACATAGAACACATGGCCATAATAACAAAAAAGGAAATGTCCCAAAATAACACTTACACCACTTGGTGGATTAGGTACAGCCTTCAATATGAAGGAATGAACAAAGATGTAAAGTCACTTGCTAAGTGAAATTTTCATGGGAATCAGTATTTCCCACTGAAAGAGGCTGACGGAACTTTCATAACGCTATATCTTCCTCTGGTTTCAAAACAAACAAGTACATTAAAAAGTTTACATTAGCCAGGGTCTCCAAACAGGTATGATAGTGTTCATGGTCTGTTGGGTAAAAAGTTGACAAGGAAATGGTGTCACTGGGGATATGGGGCAACTGATGCCCTCAGAAACAGTTGCAGATTGTTGAAAAAGGTTTCTCATTTTCATTTAAATTTCTTTCCTTCTGTCACTGAGAGAAATGAAGTTCATTGTTTCCTGTGAACACCTGGGTTGACCTTCTTTGTAATCTAGAGCTGTTTTGTAAGGGTCTTCTGCCTATAAAAGTTTAAAAAAAAATCTCTTTAAGTCACAACATAAAACACACAATGATGTTGACAGTGCATTTCTCATTAATTTTCTCACTAGTGCACTAACAGTTATGCTTCCTTTAAACCCAAAGTACGGGTTTTATAGGCAGAGTAAGCAAAATGTCCTTAGATACATGCCTTCTACCACAATAATGTGGAATTACATGATACTTTAGATTTAATGAACTAAAAGATTATTCTACTGTCAGGCCCATAAAGCACTTTACTATACAACAAAGAGTCAGACAGACCTAGTAATGCTCATACACGCACACACGCACACATGCACACACACACACACACACACACACACACACACACACACACACACACACACACACACACACACACACACACACACAAATAAATATATGAACACAGACATTCACATAGAATCATACAGATACAGGAAAATTAGCATGTGCACACAGACACACACTTTGAGTAAGTAATGATTTGAATGCTCTTTGTGAATCTACAGGCCACATAAGAAATACGCTAGATATATTTTGAATGCATCTTTTCCAGTGTCCAGGTTGTTTAAGAAACATGTTATTACGACATCCCTGGACAGTATTAAAGTCTTCCTATCATACTCTTATAAACAAGGCATACATACAGACAAAGTTAAACTAGTTAAATATTCTTACAACAAACATATACTGTCTGTAATCAGTACATAGAAATGTTGTTAAACAGAAACAAGACTCACCTTTAGTCTGCATCTGTTGATGCCATTTCATGAAGCTCACCAACATTTCCAGAATGTCAGATTTCTTCTGTTTACAGCTGAGTTGTTGCCTTGGAAAAATCTTTTCCAGTATCTGCCTCAGTTTTTCAATGCTACCATTAATACGGTCTCTTCGCATCTTCTCCACCATTGGTTTCCTGAGTTACAGGGAAAAACATTAATTAATACGTTTAGAGACCTTTATTTAATGTGAATATTTTAATTACTTATGAGTCATGCATAATTATTATAAGCTAATAGAGAAATTAAAAATTTTCATCTGCAATTTACACTTCTCTTGCATACCATCTGATATAGTTAAATTTCATTATTATACAGAAATTTTGTTCAACATAACATTAAATCTCTTTTAAAACTTATTATAAATGAATTCTCCATATCATGATGGCAGTTTATGGAAAATATACTAGGACATGAAGATTTCTTAAATTAATTTAAAAAACAGGATAGATGTATAAGATATAGAATTCGAAACCATACCTATAGGATGCAAGTTCACTGAAAGCCTTTTTGTCAGGTACAGAGCTTGCAATTCACTACATTCAAATACAATACAATGCATACCTAGTGCTTACCTTTAGTTTTTCCTTGTCCGTTATTAGATCAGCAGTTTGAGTTATAGATTGCCAAGTCCCATTCTACTTGCCTCCTATTAAAATTTGTTCAAAGTAAGGTGGTCTTTGCAAAGTGTGTAAAATGAGACAGGAGATCACCTCTATTTATTCATCGCAGGCAGTAGGGTAATCTATGGGTCCTGCTTTAGCTTAGTTTCCCACACTCAGCAACCAATCAAAAGGCACAATGAAACAACAGAAGTGTGTCATTCTTAAGAGGGAATCCTTCTGCATAATAACTTTTTCCCAGATGGGCAGCTGCTCCTTCTTACTGGGACAATAGAAAGTGTGTATGGAATGACATTTCAAAATGTGGGAAAGAGTCACTTCTCATAAACCAAGGATTGCTGTCAGCTATTTCAGATTAATAACACTCCACTGACGTGATGTGTAATTTTAAAGTGAGTTCATGCTATAGAGAGAAACATCTGAGAGGAAAAGGCAGATTTTTTTTTTTCAAAACTGTTTCAAGGTTTTCCTGATCTGATTCATAATTAGATGCATGTATATATACATTTGTGTATATTATCTATATATGTTTATCTATTTATCCATCTATCTACGGGACATAGTATGAATATTTGTTTTTAAGGTAGCCATGACACTCTTTAAATAGGGACATAATGTTGGTGCAAGTAACAGAAATATGGTTATTTTGTAAGTTAAGAGTTTGTTGTACGCATTTTAACTAAATAATGGAAGAGTTTGCCAAAGTATACTTGTCTGAAGAGAAAAGTGTTTGTATTCCATATTACCAGTATGCCATATTTTCAATATATAAAGAAATAAGAATATTTTAATAAAAAATCATCAGTACCAAGGAAATTATGGGATATGATGAAACCCAGGTGCCTGAGATGTTGTTTCTGGGACTCAGCAATAACACATGCTGCTTGTTTTTTTCATGTAGCTGGCATTTGTTTTCATTTTTTTTTCTCCAAAGGTATTAACATATGCATAGCTGTCAATGAATCAGGAACAAATCTCAACAGAATCAAGGACAAATCCAGAAATAAACAGGGACACTTTTAAAAGTATTGGTACTATTAACTTGAGATTTTAGCAAAAAGGAAATTGTGAATTAGTATACATTTTCTGAAGTAAAAGAAGTCCATAACTAATTACTACCATTATTTATCAAGTGGCATCTACTAACTTTTCTCCAAAAATCACAAGTTTTAAGAGGGATTAAAATGGGCAGAGGTAAAATTTGAGTTGAAATCAGAAACAGTTGAGCGACACAGACATATGTATTTGTATTTATGGTCCAGCTTGATATTAACATTCATGAATATTTTCTGTATCATTACTATAATTTGTATTACTAATGATTAGCTTTTATATCTTTACTACTTTGGGTCTTTTTATTCTTGGACTTCCTGTGGATAAACATTAAAATCTAAGACTTGCATTATTAAATGTAGTGGAAAAAAATCACATCAGGGTGCTATGACTGACTGTCTAAATAATGCTTTTATCAGTTCTTCGTCTAGGTATTCTAACTTCTATTAGTGAATTTTAAACCATAACATCATCCATTCTCTGCAGCTCTTGGCTTTCTTATCTGTGCATGGCATCAAACATCATATCAGACCACTGTAGAAAACGTTTTTTTTGATTGATATGTAACAGAGAAAACAGTCAAATATTGCTGTCTATGAGCAGATTCTGTAACAGTCCTGAAAAATGCATTATCTCTGATGCTACTATAGGCAACAGAGCAATTTAATATTTCTCACTGACAGCACAAAAACAGAACTAGACTAACCAGGTCATTCTGAGTGATAAGACACAAGCTAATTTTTTTCCTCACGGGGGAGTTTTATAAAATGTAAGCTGAAAATAACATTTCTGTATTGTTCACAATGGAACTTCATTCTACTATCAATTTACTAATGGCATATTCTTCCTGCCAGTGCCCATGTTGTATAGAGAGAAACCAGCCTCAATTGAAGGGCTACAACCTCCCAAGCTCTAAAAGGCAGCAATGAATTAGAGGCATTCACATTTCACGCTGGCTATCCAGATGGTCATTTGGGTGCACCATTTCTGCTGTGCATAAGAGAGTGTGAAAGTAAGAGGTTAGAACCAGCACACTTATTTTGTTTTCGTATGAAAGAAGGAATTAGCTAAAGAGTGTGGGAAATACTGCTCCGCTGACAGATACATGCTTCCTACGGCTCACACGACAGTCATGTGATCCATTGTAAGCAGCATTCTTAGCTTTGAATCACTGAATTACGATGAAGACCATAACCTTTTATGATGACCATAGCTGAGCAGAGAAATAATTTATGTCAAATAAAGTCTAGTCACAGGTGATGACAAACATGGAGCCATTTGCACAACATCTACAGTTTCATGGTGTATAATGGCAAATTGTATTTTAGACCAGGATGTCCAACTCTAGGACCACAATCCAGCTCACAAAAGCATTTTATTTCGCACACAGTATGTCCTACATCATACTACTTGAATGTATGATATATGTTATAGTAATGTGCCCCAAACCTTGTAAAGTATGGTTAAGTGGCCAATGAACTCTTTGCTAAGTGGCCATTTTCAGGCTTGTTATAAAGCTAGTCAGCTTTTACCTAAGATTACCTAAACTGCATAAAATAATGTGGGAATTAAATCATAATGAGTTTAGAGCAGCCACAGTCACTGGACAATAATACAAACACTACCATAAAATTAAAAATATTTTCAGAAATTGCTGAAAATTATTAGAGTTCACTGTGCATGTCAAGTGGTTCACATGCAGCCTCTTGCTGCTGGTGCTTATGGTATTAATGTCAAGAATAATATAAACTACATTGTCGTTTTATTATTTTATAACAAATATTCTAAGTTAATAACAATGCCTAAGTCATTGGAGAACACAGATGATGTGACTGATGCCTTTTATTAGATCAACAAAGATTTTACAGTTGCTTTAGGTTTCAGACTAAGAAAAGCCATTTGTCATGAGTTAAATGGTCAAGTTACTGGGTGTAGAATAGTATTCCTGAGTGATTTGGGAGGAAGTCCTACCCAACACCTCTCTTGTTGGGGGATTGTCTCCTATAGATTTCTATTTAATATAATATCCTCCAAGTTCACACACACCTTAGGTGAGGCTATGAAGTTTCAGCTAAATAGTCTTTCAATAGATTAGGACTTGACAGACTGCACAATTACCTCTACAGCAAGTACTGCATTTGAATCCGTTAATAAGAAAAGGGGAAAATCGGTATGTAAAGCTAAAATAGGCTGGACATGCATGGAGTAAGTGCTAATTGGCAATAAGCATGATATTTATGAGCCTGAATCATAATAGCAGGGAAAGAAATTGTGCAATTTTGGGAATGGTAAATGACGTAGGTTAAGAGAGCCACATATAGAGCAGTATAGTTAAGATAATTAACAGAGTAGGTGAAAGCAGAAAATTATTTAAAAAGTAACAATTTCCAAGCTGGTAAATATTGGATATAAGCAGGTATGATTTAAATAGGAATGACAGGTTTACAAATTGGAAAACATGACTTGAGTGTAAAGGAAAAAGGCAACTCTTAGATAAATCCATCCACAACCTCTTTTTTTCCAATTATTACATGAGGTCAGGGTGTCACTTCAACAATGACCACCAGCTACAGCCAAGGTTTACACCACTGGGTGGCTAGCCCTGCTATGGTAGCTCTTCCACACCACACACTCACACCTCTGGCCAGTTTAGAGTGCCCATCCATCTACTGCATGTCTTTGAAACATCAGAAGAAGTCAAAGTATCAGGATGAAACCCACATAAACACAGGGAGGACATGCAGACTCCACACAGAAGGTACCCCAGCTGAGAATTGAACCGGGGAACTTCTTACTGTGAGTCAGCAATGGTATCCACTGTACAACTGTGCCACCCTATCAAAGGAATAGAAAATGTCTGAGTTCAGTCAAGATTACTGATGAGGAAATTGAATAGATACACAAACAGAAAAAAAATCAAACAAGCAGTCTTAACTCTGGCTATATAAAAAGATTCTTTCCTGTTGAGATGTTACTATATTACTAGGTAACTTGTTTCTTCTGCACTGGTATGTAAAAAGATCAAACATAAACACTTCTTAGTCAAAATGTCATAAAATTAGAACAAAGAATTAAATGAAACAAAGTGTACATTAAAGTGTAGTCAAGAATTTTAAAGCTTTGCAAGGCAGTAACTGATAAAAATCCGACTGCGGTGTACTTTTAAAATGTGATTTTTGAAGGTAATATTGTCTCTAACTTGTCTTAAGTAGGGATAGGAAAAAATGTATGAAATTCTTAGTGTTTTCTACTGTCGGCGGGATTTAGGAGGGCTGATAGCAGGTCAAAGAAAATGGGCATAATACAAGTGCACCAGCACAATTCAGAGGGGGGTGACTGACCTCCCAATTTACCCAGATTCATGAACTATGCCTTTTGTTGACTCTTCAGCTAAAAAATACTCTTATTTGACTATAGTATAGCAGAAAAAAAGACATACACTTGATTTCAAAAAGAGAAGCTTGTTTCTTAATTTTTTTGTCACAGAAATTCAATTACTATTTTGCAATGTGATCTGAAGCAATCAAAAATAAAAATCTTGCAACATTGGCCCCTCCTGCATCTGCATCTTATTGGTTGGCTGGATAGATGCAGATGGAGTCCTGACACCATGACTGGCTGCAATAAGAAGAAAGATCTTCAGGAAGATGTACCTCTTGACTGGTTCTCATGGACATCCCCGATTTTGTCCTATATACTTATTGTGTTCTTTGTAAATGTTTTGATTTTCTTGTAGTCAGTGAGGAGTACAGTCAGTCAGCACTGCCACTTACTAGATTTTCTTACTTTCTGTTGTTTGATAACTGCATGCTAATGTGGGGCATCAGAAGGCATGTGCAGACCACTTGTTTTTTGTTTTCAGAAGAGGTACATATCCTGACTTTAGAGTGTGTGTGTGTGTGTGTGTGTGTGTGTGTGTGTGTGTGTGTGTGTGTGTGTGTGTGTGTGTGTGTGTGTGCGTGTGAGTGAGACAGAGAGAGAGAGAGAGAGAAAGTGCAAGAGAGAGCACACAAGTGTCTGCTAGTGTGCAGAAGTGTATGTATGCGGCTATGCACATGCAAATGTGTGTGCTTGCACTTTCCTTCAGAACATGCCTGACTTTTTCTCATTTTTTTCTCCTTGTCCTTCACAACCTTGTTGATTTTCCTGGTAAATCATTGAGGATTTTATTTCATTCAGTAATGTTAGATATTAGAGCTTCATACTCTTTCATGTTCAGAAACTGCATGTTCATGCAAGACCTGTTATTCTATTCACTTTTTAATTAAACTAAAAGTAATATTTAAATTTGCTCCTGATTTTGTCTCCTCACTGTTTTTGCGTGTCCAGAATTCTTGAGCCAAGACGTTCAGAGGTGTCAGTGTCAGTGGACATTTGTGAGACTGGAAGTGATTTTTCTCTTTCCATCTGATTTTCTGGTAAATCCCTGCTATGTCACAGAAAAATCAATAGTAGCCATTAGAGTTTCATATTTCTTATCATTCGGAAAATGGAAGTTGATTCAAAACCTGTTGTTCTATTAACTTAAGTGAATTAGAATGATAATTGTAAACTGTTCCTCATTTTGTCCTCCTGTTTTTGGCTATGTTGTGAGGTATGCAAGTCCCCCTAATATCAACTATGCCAAAAAAAAAAAAAAAAAAAACGTACTCTTTTCATCACCCACAATTTTGTCTAACTTTGTCTCACACACTCACACACACATATATATATATTATATATATATATATATATATATATATATATATATATATATATATATATATATATATATATATATATATATATAATATATACATATATTTTACACACACACACACACACACACACACACACACACACATATAGGTTCATAGGTAGGTACTAGGCTATCTGCCCGAAGGCATTTATAAGCCTAGCCAGAATGTGTCAGTTTTCGCCGTCCCATTGATTAATTAACCGAGTCTCTGTCAAGAAGAGCCAATGAAGTGATCCCAGGGGTGTATTTTTTGTTACCCATCCACTTGTTAAGGTTTCTCTTGAAGAGTGTTAGTGAGGGGATCTACCTAATGTAGTTAGGAATTTTGTTCCAAAGCATGGGGAGTCTCTGTGACAGGAATCTATCTCTCCAGCATGTTCTATTTATTGTTGTGGTGAGGTTTAGCAAACTAGAGCGAGTGGCTCGCAGTGACTTGGATATCTTTAGGTGGAGCATGTCCATCAATTCTGAGTTGGACATGGCTTTGTAAGTCAGGCAGAGATCACCTCTGAGTAAGCAATATGCCACTGAGTACAGCTGGAGTTTTTCCAGTCGGGCTGCATAGGACATATGTTTGAGACCAGTAATCCTCTTGGTGAGGTACTTTTGTGGTCTTTCCAGCTGTTGGAAGTGTCTTGTGAGGTGCATCCCAAACAGGGCATTGTACTCTATGATGGGTCTGATGAGGGATGAGTAGAGGGGCACTATAACCTCTTTATTTCTAGATGCGAACCCTTTAGTAATTAGATGGGCTACATAGAAGGATTTCCTAACTACTTTGCAATATGATTGTCAAAGGAGAGATTACTATCTACCTGGGTCCGCAGATCACTTATTACCACTTCTGTATTAAGGGGGCTGCCACCTATGTGGTAATTCATGGGTGTTTTGTTTTTCCCAAACAGGATGACTATGCATTTTTTGGCATTTAGCTTGAGACCATGACTTTGACATCAGGTGTCCAACTTAGTAAGGCCCTTTTGGAGAATGTCCATGTCAGCCGGAGAGTCAGTTATGGCTCCCAGTTTGCAGTCGTCGGTGAACTTGGTTAGCCATAGTCCTCCTGTGTTTGCCTGTACTTCTGAGAAGTATATGCCGAACAGTAGGGATCCCAGGACCGAGCCTTGTGGGACACCGCTTGTGACAGGTTTAGAGTTGGACCTGGAGCTCTCTATACTTACCGTGTGAGCTCTGTCTGTAAGCCAGTTGGCAACCCATCTCGTGACGTAGGGGTTTATGTTCAGGCTGGTGAGTTTTTCTATAATTCCCGAGTGGGGAATGGTGTCAAAAGCCTTGGCGAGGTAAAGGTAGGCTGTGTGAACTACCTTCCCTCATCTATGGCCTTGGTGACTATCTCGAAGAAGTCAACCAGGTTTAGTAGGCATGATCTGCCCTTAACAAATATATATATATATAATTTATATATATGTGCCTGCAAATCTACTTACCAGTTCCTATTAGTCACTAGCCAAATGATTAGCAGTAGCAGATTAGACATTGCCAGGAAAGCACTGCAACCAGTTGCTAAAGACAACAGATTGCAGGCATTTTAACTACACACTTTTTGGCTGGGCTCCCTACTGAAATGTTGGTACTTTTAAAGTCAAGTGTCAACACAGCAAAAAATAAATAATTAATTAAAAAATCAAAAAGTGCAGGAGAAGAGCAAAGCTCTAATATTGTTCTTTTCTTTTAGACTTGTTTTTGCAGGTTAGCTAGCCTCCCAGCCCCCCATACCCACAGATGTATATATATATATATATATATATATATATATATATATATATATATATATATATATATATATATATATATGAATTCAATAGACAATCTTGACGTATGTTGGACCAAATAGTGGAAAAGTTACGTGAAACTGCACTATGCCGAATGCAGAAGTGTCGAATCCGCAAATGTTGAATCCACTATTGTGGTGTCGCGTTTGTGACGTGTGGTGCGGTTTGTGGAGTTATCTGGGGTTACAGGTAAGTGGGGTGTGTGTGAGGGTATTGGGTAGGGATTTTAGTGTGTGTGAGTGCGTGTGTGTGCGTGTGAGTGCGTGTGTGTGCGTGTGTGTGTGTTTAGTGTGACATATAAGTAGGGGGGGTTGTGGGGGGTGCAGGTGGGCTTGCCCCCTGCTTATAGGTAGGTTAGGTGTATTTGTGTGTGTTATTTTTTTTTAGTGTAGTTAGGTAGGTGTATGCGTGTGTGTTTATGTGCTGGTTGTATGTGTGAATGGTCGCTATTGTGCTGTTCATGATTTTGGGTTTTTGGGTATGTGGGTTTCCACTATTCAGTCTCAAAATACTGAAATTCAACATTTCAGTATTTCGAGATTGTATAAGTGAATATATATATACTTCAGTAGATCGAACATATTACAAGTTTGAACCAAATATAGCCAAGACCATATGTTCAAACTTGTAATAGTTCGAACACTGAAGTAAAAAAAGAAAAAAAAAACAAA
Organism: Protopterus annectens; assembly: GCF_019279795.1. Lineage (NCBI taxonomy): Eukaryota > Metazoa > Chordata > Ceratodontiformes > Protopteridae > Protopterus > Protopterus annectens. The sequence goes on from NC_056744.1 coordinate 1,537,712,233, forward strand.
ATTAAACTGCTGTAGCAGGGGGAGGCTACCCCTCCTGCATCCCTACACCCCCCTTGCTTAAATATACCAACTCTGAGATTGCACTACATTGCAGAAATCGGAAATCTTCCCGTTTCGCTCTGTACGTGGATCTCCATTCTGTCCATTCGGACTTTTAAATGTTTGAGGTTATGGTCTCAGCCATATCATCTTCGAACATTTAAAAGTTTGATCTACCGAAGGGGACCCATATATATATATATATATATATATATATATATATATATATATATATATATATATATATATATATATATATATATATATATATATATATATATATACACCAAATCCAAAATCAACATACCTCAGAGAAAGGGAATATAACAAGAAATGACTGTAGAACAGAGTCTGTGTTGTAACTTTAAGAAACATTTATTTCAAAGTGAGGCCATTTTGAGAGAACAGTCAAAATGTTAACATGTATGAGTGCAGTAGTCAGTCTGTTTATAAGTTTATTTAAGTTTAAGTTACTAAGCCTCAATCCTGATGTGTTTGTATATTATGAAGCTGTTTGAACCGAGCCCACAACTGTCCGTCTGTTTTATCCTGACCAGACAAACGACATGGTGTCAGAACTGGGTTGGAGAGTGTAACTTCTTCAAGCCATGAGGTACAGAGTTAACAGTTGAGGCATACTGAGAGGGCTGGGTGATACAGTGCTCAAATAATTAGAAAAAGAACAGAAATGAACTTCAGATAACCAAAACTCACATAAATTATTTATTTTGTAAAGAAAACAATACAAAGCATTTGCTAGGCACAAAACACATTATTAATCAAACGAGTAGCACAAAACACATTATTGGTCAAATGAAAAGCACAAAATGCATTATTGATTAAATAAAATGTTTGAAACCATGATATTTGATAGAATTATCAGGAATATATATGAGATTGTTCAGAATTACCTCTGATTTGCATAATGAGCATGTTAAAAGGAAAACAAGCACAAGAAAACTAAAACGAACACGATAAAAGGTCAAATGAGCATAACAAGTGCAATAAAAGGGCAAAATGAACATGATAAGCAAAGTGACTGCATGTTTTTTAATAAATAACCACATTTTTTGATATGAGCTACTATTTCGAATTGACTAAAGCTATTCAGAGTATAACTAGAGTTGTTTGAAGTATCTCAAGAGTGTGCAGTGTTTGCAGTGTGTGCTTTATTACAGAACAGTTATTTCAAAGAGTTTACTGTGTGTGAAATAGTTATTTCACAAAGTGCAGTCATTTCAAAGTGTTTCTTACAGTGTACAGAGTTATTTCACCAAGTACAGTCATTTCGAGAAGTTTCTTGTGCTGTGTACAATTTGCTCACAAAGTACAGTCATTTTGAAGTCTTTCTTACACTGATAAAGGGTTGTTTCGCAATATATATTGACATCAAAGTGTTCTTGTGCTATGGAGACTTATTTCACAAAGTACAGTTATTTTGAAGAGTCTGTTGTGCTATTGGGTATAATTACAAGCTTCTGGAATTAGTTTCTGACATATATGTGTGCATGTTCATACATAATTCCAAGGGTCTTTACTACTGTTTGTTGATATGGCAGAGGCATTTCACAGACCCAGTCCAATTGTGTTTGATCATAATATTGCAGAGAATTGGAGAGTATTCGAGCAGGAATATGATATTTTCATACAAGCAGCTTTTTCTGATAAATCCGCGTATGAGGGCATTTATTTTGCTTAATCTAGTGGGGTCAGAAGCCATTGAAAGAGAGCATTCATTTGTGTATGCACCATCAGTATATGCAGGAGAAGGGTAAAATTGTCATATTGTTGTACAAGTTGAGTCAAGGGAGGACCCTGAGTGCTTGAAATTTAAATTTATAGAAATGTGTATTCCCCAGATAAATGTTACATTGGAGAGGCACTTATTTTACACAAGAGCCCAAAAGCCAGGAGAAACTTTTTCAGCTTATATTACTGACTTGAGAAACAAGGTTAAAGCATGCAGGTTTGGTGATTTAAAAGACGAGATGATAAAAGGCAGGCTTGTATATGGTGTTAATAATGCTACGGTGAGAAAGATTTTGCTTCGAGACAGTGATTTAATGTTGAGCAAAGCCATAGAGATTTGTCAAATACATGAGCTTATAGAAAGGCCCACAAATATGCTTGGAAGTGATAAGAGCATGGTTTCAGCAGCCTCTAGAGCAAAGATAGACAGCATGCAACACGTGGCTAACAGAAACAGGCCTAAGCACATGGCAGCTGCAGCCCCTGAAGAATTCCCAGGGAGAACCCATAACTTTCCAGCAAGTTCTAAGACTAGCTCAGTAAAATGGACATGCTCATTGCAACACAATGGTGAGTCAGCAAAACCCAAGTCAAGTCTTATTGTTAACTGTCGTAACTGTGGTGCCAATCATGAGTCTAAAAGAGAAAAGTGCCACGAGTGTAAAAAATGGAACCACTTTCAAAAGTTTTGCAAATCAAGCAAGTCTCAATCATTTATTAAGAAATGCCACTCAAAAAAACAAGTTGATCATATGGAAAGCTGCAGCTCTACTTTCTATGTAGATGGTGTATCAGTGGTTGGTGAAAAGGTTAATGCAGTAGATTTGTTGGCAAAGAATGAAGTGTTTTGTACTGTCCTGATCAATTGCAAACCCACGGAGCTCAAAGTAAATACTGGTTTAAAGTGCAATATTATGTCAGCAGAAACATTTGCTAAAGTGAGAGCTGGTGAACAACTTAATTTGGCCAATTGTGCAAAGCTTGTTGCTTATGGAGGTGAAGAGATTCAAACTGAAGGCTCAATAGTGCTTTCATGTTATTCAGCTGGGAACTATTAGAGCTTGCAATTTCATGTAGTCAAAAGACATGTGCAGTCACAATTAGGTCTCAGAGAGACAGTTTAAGAATGAAACTGCTTTCTCTTACCAAAGAAGTCCATCATGTAAGTACATGTCCTAGTTCTAGTTTCACTGATGCTGTTTTCATAGAGTATGCTAATATTTTCAAAGACAATCTAGGCAAACTTCCAGTTGTGTACTCCATGAAATTAGACCCAGAGGTCAGTCCAGTAGTCAGACTCATGAGAAAATTTTTGATAGCTATGCAGGACAAAGTCAAGGTCCATTTACATAAAATGGTGCTGCAAGGTGTGATTTGTCCAGTTGAAGAACCGACTGAGTGGGTATCTTCCATGGTAGTTTCTCATAAGAAAAGCTCAGATGAAATCAGACTGTATTGACCCAAGAGACTTAAACAAAGCATTAAAGAGGCTCCACCATCCTATGCATACAGTCGAGAAGATTGCCACCCTCATGCCAAATGCCATTGTTTTTTCCGTCTTGGATGCAAAAAGTTTATTTTGGCAAGTAATGCTTGATCACAAATCTTCACTACTGGCTATGTTCAGTACCTCATTTGGTAGATACAGATTTCTCAAAATGCTTTTTGGAATAAATTCTGTCAGTGAAGTCTTTCAGCATGCAATGGAGCAAATTTTTTTCAGGTTATCAGTGTGCTATAATAGTAGATGATTTACTAGTTGGAGTTAATGGTGAAGCAGAGCATTACAGAAACCTCAGGAAAGTTCTGGACAGAGTGTGTGCAGTGAATCTAAAGCTCAATCCCCTGAAATGTAAATTCAGTCTTCCAGAAGTTACTTATGTAGGTCATTTATTTACCAGTACAGGCTTATGACCAGACACCTCCAAACAGACATTCTTGAAATGCCAGCTCCAGACAATGTCCAAGCCTTACAGCATTTTCTTGGTATGGTTTACTATTTGGGCAAGTTTATACCAGACATCAGTGAATTATCAGTGCCTTTAAGAGAGCTGGCATGCAAAAATGTTGCCTGGTCATGGTTAGAATAACACCATAGAGCATTTGAAGACCTGAAACAGAAAATTATCAGTCCACCAACTTTAAGATACTATGATGTCCACAAACCAGCAATTCTTTCCTGTGATGTTTCACAGTTCGGTTATGGTGCAGTTATTCTTCAAGACGGCAGACCAGTAGCCAATGCATCTGGAACTCTTACCCGAACTGAGATGCAGTATGCTCAGACTGAGAAGGAACTTTTGGCAATTGTGTTTGCGTGTTCAAAGTTCCATGATTATATTTATGGCTGAGCTACCCAGATTGAGACTGATCATCAGCCTCCTGTCACTGTTTTAAAGAAGCCTATGCATTCAATTCCAGCAAGACTGCAAAGAATGATGCTCAGATTACAAAAGTATAGCTTCAAAGTGGTCTATACACAAGACAGACTTCTTTATCTAGCTGATACAATATCCAGATCACTCAGAAATACCACAGAAAAGATTGATGCTGAGAATTTTTACTTTGATGTCATGGAAGTGTGTAATTTTACTACCATAAGACTTGACGGGCTAAGGGATTATACAAGGACTGATCCAATTTTGCAAAAGCTCAACCACATCATCAATGCTGGATGACCATCAAAGCAATCTTCTGTACCAACAGAAGTGCAACCATATTTTCCTTATAATGATGAGATGTTGATGGAAGATGGCATCATTTTCAAAGGTCCTAAAGTTGTCATTCCAGTTTCCTTACAACATGAGTATATCCAGATTTTGCATCGTGACCACCCAGGTTGTGAAGCTACCAAAATAAGGGTGACAGGACTAGTATTTTGGCCTTCTGTGTCAAAAAACATTGATAAACCATTCATCTTGTTCAGTATGCAATTGTACTAAACTGCATTTACAAAAAGAGCCACTTCAGCTAGGCCAGATCCCTTTACTACCTTGGTCAACAGTAGTAACTGACATATTTGAGTGGAATAATCAGCACTACTTTGTGTTAGTAGACTCTTATTCAAACTAGTTTGAGCTCATCTGCTACCTAATCTAACATCCAGTACTGTCATTACCAAGTTGAAACGTCACTTTTCAGTCCATGGTAGTCCACACAAAGTTATGTCTGACAACGGTGCCCAGTTTACCAGTCAGTTATTTCAGAAATTTGCAGAAGAGTGGGACTTTATCCATATTACTAGCAGTCCTGAATACCCACAGTCAAACGGCCAAGCTGAGCATGCAGTACAAAGTGCAAAGCAATTATTAGACAGGTCAAAGCATGACAATACCAATATTTTCTTGAATTTCCTTAATCTCAGAAATATACCCCGTTACAATTTACTTGGCTCACTTGCTCAGTGACTTCTGTCTAGGCAAACTAGAACAACCTCGCCTATCAGTTCCAGATTGTTGGTGCCTAATGCTTAAAACACCAGAGCAATCAAAGAACAACTAATTAAAAAGCGTTCATTTCAGAAGTCCAACTATGATAAAATGAGCAGATTTCTTTGTCCATTAAAAGAAGGAAATATCGTGAGGATTCAAATGGCAAAAGCTTTTGATTGAATTGGTCAAGTGAGAGATGTATGTGCCAACCTGAGATTTACATAGTGGAATATGAGGGTATAGAATACAGAAGAAATTACAGGCATCTTCTTCCTGTGTCTGAATCAGTATTGCAGCATCATACCTGTGATACAGACGATGTTCCTGTTGAAGGGCATGTCTCAGTACCTATTCCCATTCCTTAATGATGTCCCCGATGTCCCTGAAGCTGAACATTCATTAAAGACATTCTCTGTTGCTAGACCCAGTCCTAATTTTTATGTCACATGATCAAGTCATTTTTCTAGACCTAGTGTAAAATACACAACAACCTGGATATGATTGTTTCATTTGTAATTAGTTCTATATACATCCATACATCAGCTATGAAGGACTCCACTCCCAACGTGTTGTGTGCATGCCGCAAGCATGGTCTAAAACTCACTCCCACCCAGGAAAGCATTCTGCTCAGTGTAAAAGACTTTACTGTGGACTTGATCTCCCTGAAACCTGCTCTATATTTTAAGTGCATCAAGCATGGTCTAAAACTCCTCCCGCCCAGGAAAGAATTCTTCCCGGTGTAAAAGACTCTACAGTGGACCTGATCTCCCTGAAACCTGCTCTACAGTTTAAGTGCATCAAGCACGGTCTAAAACTCCCTCCAGTCCAGGAAAGCATTCTGCCCAGTGTAAAAGACTCTGCAGTGGACCTGATCTCCCTGAAACCTGATCTATAGTTTAAGCGCATGTAAGCTCCTGTAACTACTTTTTATACAAAGACAGTCAATTCTCTATCTGCTCTTTGGAATTTGAACTTAAACTCATTTTAGTTGTGGTCTACTGAGCCCTGACAGCATGCACACTTGCAGGGATACCCCATCTCCCTCACTAGGTGGCAGCAATCCTCCAGAATAGCTCCCTGACTAGCAAGTACCTAATATATCCTAATACAATTAGCCTTGGTGCTATCCTTCCTAAAGAGGCCATCTCCAGGTCTGGCAAACCTCTATTCATATCTATCTATCCTAACATCTTTACCTACCTATTTATTTACTTTAACTACAGACTTCAGCAGTCTTAGCACCACTATCAGTGTTCTGCCCTCACCTACACTCACTGATACTTTTTTGGCGCTTGCCTCTGCTGGGGGTAGGGCACACCTTTCCAGGATTCCCAGGTCACTCCCCCTGTCTTATCCACAGTCCTATTTCACTGTGTACCATCATCTAATCCTAGCCTAGATCCCCTCCTCCTACCTGCATTATAAATACAGGTTTTACCCCGTGGCATCCTCTCCTAAGGCCATACATCAGCTAGGAAGGACTCCATTCCCAATGTGTTGTGTGCAAACCAGTAAGGTGCTCTGTAACTTGCTGTTTGATTCATTACTCTTGGAAAGTGTTGCTACATATGTAATATGCACCCTGATACAATGTTTGCATTTATTATGACTGCATATGTAATTCTGTAACTGCTCCGTTCATGTCTTGCCTGCAAACCTTCTGTTACCTTTTGAAAGGAGATATATTGCTAGCTGCGTAGTTTTTGGTGTAGAGTGGATAAAATTGGCTGTTTCTCAGCTACGCTAATATCCTATGTAATGTAAAAGGTTTATAAATGGCTTTCAGCCACTCTAACCAAGAAGCCTACTGTTACTGCTCAAAGTGGTTACATTACTAGCTGCCTAGTCTACTTTCTAAAGTGGGAGATAAGGCCTTCTAGCCACACTAACATCCTGTCTGCTGTAAAGTATTAGGAACGGTTTTTAGCTTTGGTAATATAAGCTTCTGTAATAACATAACAGGGTTTAAAGGGTTTACATTGCTAGCTGCCTAGTGTTATTGGGCAGGAAAAATGGCTTTTTCAGCTATATTTTCAGCTGTAAAGTATTATGAACGGCATTTAGCTTCAGTACTATAACATTCTGTCAGAATATAACAGGGTTTACATTGCTGGCTGCCTAGAGTTGTTATTGGGTGGGAAAAATGGCTTTCTCAGCTACACTCTTCAGCTGTAAAGTATTATGAACGGCTTTTAGCTTCAGTAATAGAAGATACTGTTAGAATTTAACAGGGTTTACATTGCTAGCTGCCTAGTGTTGTTACTGGGTGGGAAAAATAGCTTTTTCAGCTACACTAATATCCTAGGGATAGAAAGTGCCAAACACAGCTTTCACCTACACTAATAGAAGCTCACTGTTACCATATGAAAGCGGATCTAGTACTAGCTGCCTAGTGCTATAGTACAGCGGGAAAAATGGCTTTTTAGCTTAGCTAATACCCTATTGAGATGTATAATTGTAACACCAACTTACAGCTACTCTAATTACACTGTATAGGCAATCATTCGGTTGCTTGGAACTGCATTTTTAAACGGATCTGTGCAGTGGACTAGTTAAATTCTGTTTTTCCTGTCTGCTCTACCTAAATGCTGTTATTAATAAATGGAAAGCATAGTTCATATGTTCTGTTATTTATCTGACTGCATTCTATGATTACCTCTGCTACATACTAGAACTGTGTTACAGGAATGTATTGGGATATTTCTGCCATTGCAACTAAGATGTTATGTTACTGATTCATACACTTTACAACTCTGTAACTAAGCCTCCTACATGCACTATCTCAACTACCTACTTGCTTTTTTCTTTGTATTCACTCTCAGCTACCTCCACCCTACTCACCTCTCACTTACCCACATGCAAGTACCTTCACATTCTACACTGTTATCCCACTACTTCTACCTCTAACGCTACCCCTTTTTTTCTTCTAGCAGGGACGGTCTAAAACTCCCTCCCACCCAGGAAAGCATTCTGCCTGGTGTAAAAGACTCTGCAGTGGACCTGATTTCCCTGAAACCTGCTCTATAGTTTAAGTGCATGTAAGCTCCTGTAACTACTTTTTATACAAAGACAGTCAGTTCTCTATCTGCTCTTTGGAATTTGAACTTAAACTCCTTTTAGTTGTGATCTACTGAGCCCTGACAGCATACACACTCACAGGAATACCCCATTTCCCCTCTAGGTGGCAGCAACCCCCCCAGAATAGCTCCCTGACTATCTAGTACCTAATATATCCTAATACAATTAGCCTTGGTCCTAAAGGGGCCATCTCCAGGCCTGGCAACCCTCTATTCATATCTATATATCCTAACATCTTTACCTACCTCTTTACTTACTTTAACTACAGACTTCAGCAGTCTTAGCACCACTATCAGTGTTCTGCCCTCACCTACACTCACTGATACTTTTTTGGCACTCACCTCTGCTGGGGGTTTGAACCCACTCTGTTCGCCCTTTGGGCTCACTCTGCTCCCCTACCCTACCCCCAAATCTCACCTACCCCCACTGCACCTAAACTTATACCTCACCTTAGTCACCCGACATGCTTCCTGCTCCAATCACCAGCCATAGCTATTTCGTAGCTCCTCCTACTCTAACTCCACACCCATACCTGTACTTGCTCATCAGTACCCTGCCTGCACCCCATATCAAATAACACTACTAATAGCTTCCAAACAACCACAATGCAAGTCCTACTATCCTTGCTCCTACTAGCCCTCACCTCCCTTTTCTACACTACAACCATACAAACTAACCTACCCTTAGACACCACCTCATTCCATACTACACATACTGGAAAACACACCACCTACCACATAAGCTTTACAGTCTGTCCTACATTATTTTCCACTAATATTATGCTACACACATCTAACATCCATCTATCTACTACTATCAATAGAAAATCAGTATGCATATCACTCTCAAACCTAACCTATGTTATCAAACACATATTCAAACTCAGTAAAAGACTCCTCATAGCTGGTGACATACACCCAAATCCAGGACCCTCCTTCACTGACCTTCCAAACAGAGCTCAATCCAATCTCTTAATAATTAATGTCAACATAAGAAGTATTTCAAGTAAACAAGCAGACCTACATACTTTTATTACTCATTACTCCCCTGACATTGTAACCATTACCGAAACCTGGCAGAAACCACATATCACTAGCGATCAGATTCTACCACCAGGTTACAACATCTTAAGGCTAGATAGAAAAAATAGGAAGGGTGGTGGAGTTGCAATTCTATTTAAAAATGAAATAAACCTCCAGCCATTTCATACCCCTCTACCAACATTTCAAAATGCCAAAACCATAGGCTCTACTCTATCAATAAATAATGAAAAAAAATTAACATTCTTTGTTGCTACATTCCTCCTGGAAATAACTCCCAAGCCATAGAAGAGATCCTTCAATGGTTGAATCAAAACTCCCCTCAAGAAGCAATTTTATTAGGTGACCTCAATACCAACTGGCAACCCTGCAGCTCCAAAAACCCTACCAACAGTATTAACCTCTACAATGTCACACAACTAATTCAAGACCCCACCAGAATAGATAAGAAACCCATAAACAAACCATTATTGACTGGACACTAGTAAATAGCCCCAAACATCACTATCAGGTTGGATCCTTACCAGACATACTCAGTGACCATCTCCCCACTTTCCTCCTCAGGAAATGAACCAACACCCCTAAACCCATAACCTATAAATACATCAGCGATGATCGTAACTTAACCCTAGACAATCTAAACAAAATTCTCCACCAATGTAACTGGCTCCCTTTAAAAACCCTACACCTAGATCAGGCAGTAGACTACTTTAATAATATAGTTATCTCAGTTCTAAATTCCATAGCACCAGTAAGAAAGAGAAAAACCAAAGCAAACTATGCACCATTGTTAAGTCAGGACACAAGAGCCCCCCTAAAAATGAGAGACAAGACCTGGAAGCAATGGAAACAAGACAACTCTGATCATACCAAGCAAAAGTATAAACAACTTAGGAACTTAGCCAAAATACAAACCAGGCTAGAAAAACAAAACTACTTCCTAGGTCTCCAAAACAAATACTCCAAAATCCCCCAAAATGTTGGCATTCTATCAACTCCTTACTAAAACCTGGAACAATTGCTACCCCCACCCTCATCTCCCCATATACTAACAGCAAAGATATAGCCTCCCAGCTTAACTCTCACTTCATAAACTTAATCCAAATGCTGTCCAACTAGTTAACAAACACTAATACCTCATCTACCACAACTGCTGGGAACCCTTCTGGCAATACTACCAATCAACCATCCTTCTCCCTATCTCCAGTCCCTACATAAAGAAATTAGAAACCTCCTCCTCAAACTAAAACCTACCACGCTAGCTGCAGATGGTATACCCGCTAACTTTGTACGAATAGCAGCTGACTCTCTTTCTTACCCAGTATCAATCCTAATAAACAGGTCCATTCAGGAAGCTTATGTACCACAACTATGGAAAATATCCTATATTATACTTCTTTACAAAGGAGGTAAATCTTACAACTTTTCCAACTACAGGCCGATAGCTATTCTTTCCCCCTTATGTAAGCTCCTAGAGAAATGCATACACTCACAAGTTATGCAATTCCTAGACACAAACAAGCTTCTCTCATCCACCCAACATGGCTTCCACACTCACCATAGTACAACTTCTGCTCTTCTCTCATTCACTGATCTGGTTAATCAACATAGAAACAACAACAACTATGTATCTGTTACCTTTCTAGACCTCTCAAAAGCTTTTGACATGGTCTTACACCCTAAACTACTGGACACCCTTCATTCTCTATCCTTTACTTCCTCTACCATCTCCTGGTTCAATAGCTACCTATCAAACAGACAACAATCTGTACAATGGCACAATGATCTATCCCCTCCTCTCTGTAACTCTATATGAGTACCTCAAGGCTCAGTACTAGGCCAACTATTCTTCTCTATCTTCACAAACAATCTATATACCTCCTCCAAGCAAGCCTCACTAATTCAATATGCAGATGATTCCACTCTCATCTGTGCAGCCCCATCTGTCAACACCCTACAACAACTAGCCCAGGAATCATTCTCTGCTATTGAAACTTGGATCACTGACATCCAACTTATTCTTAATCCCAACAAATCGAAACTTCTGCTGTTCACACCTAATAAAACAAAATTCTCCCCTGCCACCTTCTTTATCTTATCTAGGAATAGCACTATCATCTCTCCATGCACCCACACAAAACTGCTAGGAGTTGAAAAAGACAACAACCTATCATTTGATCTTCACATAGTGCAAACCATTCAAAAAGTTCATAAGAAAATGGAAACCCTATACAGGCACAAAAACTATCTCACAGCAAAAGCACGGATCACCCTAGCTCAAACTCACCTCCTATCAACACTTACTTATCCTAACCCACACTAAAAAATCAGATCTGGATAAGTTAGAGTCATGCTACAACAAAATTGTTAAATTTGCCAACAATTCCCCCTTTAGAACTCATCACTGCCAAGTACTAAAAGAAATTCAATGGCTTGAATTTCGTAACTTACTAACTTACCAACTCACCTACATCTTTATCATCAGAAACTACCCAGACAAAACTTCAGCCCTCAGTCAGCTAATAACCTCCCACTCTTCCAGTCATCGTCTACGCTCTTCCAATAAACCCCTCCTCAGTTTTACTACTGTTAACAACGCTGCAGGAAAAACCCTTTATTCCCACATCATAGCTAAAAAATGGAGCAATCTCCCCACAAATATAACCTCCACAACAACAAATACAAACTTCAAAAAGTTACTCATATCTCATCTCAGGACAACTTGGATTTGCTCATATATCACTTGACAATCTCTATACCTTCTCCTGTCTTCTACCAAACTACTCCAGTCTAAAATACACACTATTCAATTCACATAGAAATATTGACTCATATAATGTACCAAACTGTTCTTTGCGCTCCTTTCTGTACAGACTCAATAAAACTGTAAGCAGTACATACTACCTTTGTAAAAAAATATTTCTAACTGTAATTTTAGTCCTGCAAAACCTGTTAACTTTTTCTGAACTAATTTCTGACTATATCTGTCTGAACTTTTGTAAATATTACTCAAACTGTATCTCAGTCCTGCAATGCCTGGTAACTATTGTTAAAAAAGTTATTAATATATCTGCTTGTAAATAAGTTTCTGTATCACCAGTTTGTATATTTCTCATTGTATTAAAATCTTCTTAATTGTGGAGCTTTTCTCCCCAGGCCTCCACTGAAAATGGACCTGGTCCAGCTGGATTTTCCCAGTTAACAAATGTAAAATAAAATAAATAAAAATAAATAAATATAATTGCATGTCAAAGGATTAGTTCTGTATAACTGCATATCAAAGGATCATTTCTGTACAATTACATGTCAATGAATGTTATCATTTTTCAGTATATGATCCATTTCTCAAAGAGGGAAACTGTAGAATAGAGCATGTGTTGTAACTTTAAGAAGCATTTCAAAGTGAGGGCACATGCATATAAATACAGAGCATGTGCAGGCAGCAGTGCCATTTTGAGAGAACAGCCAGAGTGTTAACATGTATGAGTGTAGTAGTCTATCTGTTTATAAGTTTATTTAAGTTTAAGTTATTAAGCCTCAATCCTGATGTGTTTGTATATATTAAAGCTGTTTGAACTGATCCCACAACTGTTTGCCTGTTTTATCCTGACCAGACGAGTGACAATGGCCATGTCAGACTTGAAATATGTAAGTCAATTTTTCATCTATTCAGTCTCTGTACTTTCAGGACTTGTTCATATGGTAGTCTCCATCATAGTAATACATGACTAAAGCTTGCTAACTCAGCACTGTTATTGGTTGCTAAGGGCAACCAATTGCAGGTGCATATACTGCATAGTAATACGATATAGGTTGGTTTGGTTACCTAAGTCCTGTTACTAAGATCTCAGAAAATAAAATTGTTGGCCACTGCACATGTTATGCATTCACTGATTCATAGAGTATACATGCCAGAATTAGCTCTTGTCAACCCTTATCCTCATGGGGCAGGATGTGTCTGTAGGTGCCCATCTAGTC
>NC_056744.1:1537819629-1537872129 GCF_019279795.1 Protopterus annectens
AGCCTAGAGTATCCAGGGGACATCAGTGGGCTACCAGGTTTCAGCAAAACAAAGAATTTCAGGGGAGTGGACGGCCAGAGTGCATGCAGTTCATGTACCTTGTTATTAATGCTTCTAATATTGAGGTGACAGGTTAGGAGAGAGTTAGATGGCCTGTTAATTGTAGGTTTGTAGCTTGGATTACAAGTAGAGGGGGGTATGTATATCAGGAGAGGATGGGTCAGGGTTAGGGTGAATATCACCACCAAGTATTAGGCTAGGTCTATACCTAGTGATGAACTTCAGGAATTTATTTATAAGTTTATGGTAGTGTTTGGTTCTAGAGCTAATGTATCTGGGATTGCTGTGTTGATAGAGTGAACAAGATGTTGGACAGGACATGATAATGTAAGTATGGTTAAAGGTGGAAGGATTTATAGCTGGGTGATAGTATGACCTTTTGGGACCTGAAATCCCGTGAGAAACTGGTTTTCATACAAGGTAGGGAGGTATGGGGCGAGCAAGAGGAGTAGTAAAGAGGAGTATATCATTATTTGTGATACAGCTTGAGATTTAAGAAACTGTTTTACCTGGTGATCCGTAACCAAACTGTAGAGTGGTTAGGTAAAGGTACTGGAAGGAGGTGATAGAGAAAGTAAGATAATGTAGTTTAGGAAAAGTAGTAAAGAAACTAAGAAAGACCTGTTAAGAGAGACAAAGTTAAGGAAAGTGGTATTAGTTTTGGGTCAGTTATCTTAGTACATTATCACAGGTAAGTTTAATTAATTACTGAATTGCATTTTAGATCAGGAATGATTTGGACAGAATAGTTTTAGCCAGGTGATAAGTAAGTGCAAGCCCATGTATCTGCTAGGACTTTTTTATTTTATTTTAGATTTAAATACAGTAAGTGATTCAATTTGTCTAAGTGAGTAAGGCATATTGCTCCATTTTTTTGAAATGCAACTAGAGCTAAGACTGTTACCAGCAAGGCTGTTAGATTTAAGAACAATAAGAAGAGATTTATGTGAAGAGCAAAGAGTTCTATTTGAGGAATATGGCTGAACAAATGTTAAAGATATCAGACAATATGTTTATATCTGTACTTATATGCAACTGAAAATATGTTCATATCTGTATAATTAAATGTTATATATTATAGTCTCTTTGGTTATTTCGCTGTATGTGCTATATTGCCATATGGCCTGTGAGGCCATCATTGAAAAGGATCTTTGGAACAGTCTGCCTACCTACCTAGATAGCAATGATTAGGTAGATTGGTTAGACAGACAAATAGATAGATAGATAGATAAACCCCGGGATTCATGAAGCTTGCGCCAGACGCCGGAGTAGTCGGCACTCTAATGCCAAATATGGCCGCCGAGCGATTCAGGGACGATCTGTTTTCACGTACACTACCAGCGTACGCCAGAGCTCTGCAGCTCCCGGCGCATGTATGCTAATTACCCGATGCACAGCAGTGTAGCATACAAATGAAGGTATATAACGATTCATAAAGTGGTGCAGGTGTAGGGTAAGCATGAAGAAATGTAAACCAAAAAAAAACGGTTTACATTTTTTCAAACATAACATTGGAGCCATGAAAGCAGACCAAACTTACGTATTATAATGTTAATATATGCCAATGGCTAAATATATAGCCAATGGCATAAAAAACATGCACAACACATAAAAAATAACATTTAATGTCATGGCCACACTAACGCAAAGTAAAACCGCAGTGCATCGGTGCACAAATGGGATCACAATGAAAATATATTTAGATGTCATAAAACTGCAATGTAACACAATACTTGAATTCCCCTTAATAGTCAATGGCATGCATGCTACACCACAACCATGGCGCAAGGGTTGCTAAGGGTCTGTGACAGTGTTCTGCATGGTAACTAGGAATTAGTAGTCAATGCCATGCAAATGAGTCAAGTAATACTGAATCGTAAACTCTTCGCCAGTATAAGGATGTAGCACACGGAGTAGTGGTACAACCCAGAGGTGTGGCCTGGAGGTAAACATGACATCAAGAGAGGGGTGCGCCACCATAGCTGTAAGCACATTGGATCATTGCTAATCCGGGTTGCCTGTTGCTAAGCAAAGCTGCAGGATAGGGTTGTGGAAGTAGCTATAGTTTTGCTTAGCTAAGAGCACACAAGTTAACCAAAAGTGCATGTGAACGTGGATGAAAACATGCTCGAAGCCCGGTACATGGCTGTGCGCGGTGCATACCACAGCTGAAACAGGAAGGATACAGGAAGACAATAAGGAAATGCTGCAGCATGGTAATTGGAGTACAAATGAGTAATTAACACCTAGGAACTCGCAATGGGCCATTGACAACAGCGAACAAGGCTGATAGCAGCTACCTTCAGAACAGGAAAGGGGAGTTGCCATACTGCAAAGAAAAGAGAACTGTCACAGCAGAACAAAGCAAACTTGCAGTAGATCAGCTATATAACACATTTCGCAATGCAATCCTGAGTTGTGAAAGTACAAAACAAGAAAGCAGGCAGCTGGATGCATGCCAGACAAATGGGAGGGGAACTGGGTTGAAAAGTGAAGTAAAGAGCAATAGAGGAATCACAGCAGCCAAGCGTAAGTCAACAACAAAGGCCCCATAATAGCAGTACCTGCTGTAAAACCCATAATTAAGATGCCTTGCAGATGGAATTGCACATACACACCTAATCACACCAGCATCATCCATTGCACAATAGTATAAGGTGTGAAAGCTCCACACACACACTTGTGTATTCCCAGACACTCTGCACCATTGGTGTATATAGACAGGGAACTTTTAATATGTACAAGTTAGGGGCTGCCATAGCTTTGATTCACCAGCATGTGTTGGAGACTGACAGTGGTGTGGAGGATGATGTTGACAACCATATCAGGCACTGAGGAGAAGAGTGTTCAGACCCAGGGTAACCTACCAGGGACTACATGATCTGGAGATAGTAGAGCGATACAGGGTGGACAGGGACACTATACAGCAACTTGTTGAGCTGTGCCAGCCATGCCTCAGAGCCAGAAGTAACAGAGGGGAACCCATCTCAGTGGACACGAAGGTATGTGCAAGCTTGAGAATACCAGGCACAGGTACCTTCCAATGGCCAACTGGGGATATCATGGGGATTTCACAGGCATCAGCATCCAGGGTACTCCACCAGTTCCTGGATGCCATGTTACAACATGCCAATGAGCACATATACTTCCTCCGAATGCAGGAGGAGTTGGCCAGCAATATGCATCTCTTCCACAGTGTGGCAGACTACCCGGAGGTACTGGGTGCAATAGATTGCACGTGCATACACATCAAGACTCCACCCGGTGAGCAGGGTAGGCGCTACATAAACCGCAAGGGATACCCCTCCATCAACTGCCAGGTCATGTGCAATGCCCAGGGCATTATCATGGATGTGTGTGCTGGCAGCCCTGGAAGCTATCACAACTCCCACATCTGGCATGCCTCACAGCTGTATCAGGTATTTGTCAGGGGGACATCCCATATGGCCACCTGCTGGGGGATGCTGGCTATGCACTGGAACAGTGGATGATGACCCCATCAGAAATGCACACACAGCCACACAAGAACGCCATAATGAGGCACACGCAGAAACCAGAATTATCATAGAGCGCGTGTTTGGGATGCTGAAATCACGGTTCCGTTGCTTGGACATATCTGGTGGAGCCTTGCAGTACTCTCAAGGCACGTGTGCCCACATCTTCATAGTATGTGCCATGCTACACAATATGATCCTGTGGAAACAGTTGCAGCAGGGACAGAATGGTGAAGGCCCTCACAGCCCACCACCATTGCCAAGGGCCCACAGGCACAGAGGGACTCAGACCACAAACACCTTGTGCCAGCCCCAGTAGGCAGACGGAGGTGTGCCCAGTATGCCCATGCCTTGGCAAAGCGGGAATGTATAGCACACACACTGACAGTGCAGGCACTTATGGACTGACACCCTTTTCCACCTGCACACACAGCAAACACGGATGGCACACACACATGACCACCTGTAAATTGTCATGTATAGGTGGTCTACTGTGTGCATCCTACATAGGTAGCCCTTAACTATTTTACACACAACTGCCATTGGCACAAGGTAAGTCAATACCTGAACAGTAAATTATCAGCATGTGTCCATACTGTATGTATAGGTTCATAGATACATAGGTAGGTACATGCCTAACTGCCTGAGGCCACTCATAAGCATAGCCAAAAAGTGTCTGCTGTCGCCACCCCATTGATTAACTAACTGTCCCTCTGTGGAGCAGAGCCAATTGTGAAATCCCTGGGGTGTATCCACTGTTCCCCACCCACTCTGCAAGGATTCTCTGGATTATTAGTGAGGGGTTTTGTATAATGTAATCAGGGATGTAGTTCCAAATAATGGGGAATATCCGTGACAGGAATCTTCTCAGATGATTTACATGTTACATAGTATACCTTAACCACAGCTTTCATATATAGGTAGTATTTCACAGAATAATAAACATTTGGAACACACAACTGCTGAAATGTGCATTAATCACCCTTGCACTACCAGTGCCTGCTCTGAGAGGTAAAATTACCACTGTCAGGATTTGAACTTGCAACCATGTACACAGTCTTCACAATAACCTACCACTAAGCTACCTGAGATGCACCAATGGCAGTTGTGTATACTGACAGGATAAAAGACAAAAGGTAGGAATGTGTGGAAATAGGACAAATCATCATGTACCCAATGAAAGGTGTATGCTAAATATATATATATATATATAAAATATATATATACATCAATATATATATATATATATATATATATATATATATATATATATATATACACAGAGAGAGAGAGAGAGAGAGATATGTTGATATATGGGGATATACATATATATGTAGATATATAGATAGGTTAACAACATCTACATAACCATGGAGGTAAATATAAATGGGATACCTACCACATACCGACTGCTTGACATACCGATGTGCATAATCACAAGGCATAAAGTCCGAAAGACCACAGTACCGAAACACCAGAAGCGCGAGGTTTAAAATCCCAATGTTAAGGGACATTTAGTCAGTGCTTCTGGTGTTGCGGTTGTCAAAGGAAAAATAACTTCAAAATGATCAACACACGGCAGGTTCATGTTAAGGCACTTTAATCTTGCAGCAAGGAGACAAAAACGTGCTAATACAGAATTTGTCTAACTAGAATCAGGAAGTGAAGTTATTCTTATACATTTCTTACAAGGCATTGCTTACTAAGCTGACATAATAAATCACAAGTTCTTTCAATATTATTTCATAGCAACTGTTTGTCCATGATTTTCTGCTGGCATATCAAGTTTACAAAAAAAACTTCCTAAGAAAAACAACGTGGCTTTGGTCAGATATGACTTCTCGCTATGCAATGTTACCATTCAAGGTACTATAGCTAATTTGAGCACAAAGCACGTACAGATTATAGTTAATTTTTTCAAGCAGTCTTTGATGTATCTTTTCTTTTCTGCAGCTGTGCATGTTCTCATAACATGAACAGAGCTGATTGTTCATATTCAACAAACAGTATTGTTCTATTCATTCACTATTCATTCATTTTCCTGACCTAGCAGATAATCACCTGCTTCTCAGTAAATTTCCAAAAGGCATAAAGATGAATTTTGCTGTGCCAGCAAATACTAGGTCAGAGAGCATCTTACAATTTCAGAAAGCATACTGCAGTTTGAAAAGCATCTTGTAATTCCATACAGAATTAAGCTGTACATAAAATAGAATGAAATGTGTTAACCTTTTTATCTTCTAATAAGCACTAAACATATACATTAATACATATTTTTCTAACATTTCCCCACTGTTAATACTTTTTATTCTAGTTTCAAAAGCATAAACAGTTGCTTCTTCTTCTCCTAACCTCTTTCTGTTCAGAATTTGTAGTTAAGAGAGTCATTCAGTTTAAACTTATGAAAGTGTTTCATTTTTCAACAGTTCTTTAATTTCAGCACTTTGATACAAAGTCTCAGAAACTGACATGTCTGTAAAATCTTTGATTAATCTTTTCATGCAGGGAATACCACAACAAACATACACTCCTAACAGGAGTAATTCCACACAAATGGCAATCAGATGTTCATTAGGATGCTACCCCACCCCCCAAACAAACTCTGGAAAAAATCCGTCAGTGGGTTTGGACCTGGTTTGGTCATGGCCGACACTTGCTGAATCACCTCAAGATGGTCGTTTATCTCATGCTGGTTGTCAGGAATATATGAACAGCACTCCTCTTTTATTAAAGTGCTTGTACCACCTTTCGCTGCTAGGGTGAAGTTGAGAGCCATGCGGTTTTGAAGCACCACAGTTTTCTCAGCTCCCAAATTGATTTCACTGCGCCATATGCAGGGACTATACCTGCCCACAATATGATAGTGTCACTCAAGTCCATGTGTGTCAGTTTATCTTTATTTTTCATAGAGTTATGGTTTCTCCAGTCTGCTTCAATTCATCCCATTGAATTCTCAGGTCTCTTGATTGGATTTCCAGGTTTCTTGGTGATCTCTCTGACATTTCAAATTCTTCCCTGAGGCAAAACTGCAGTGTGTCGTATGGCCGGAACCAGGTAACCCAAAAAACAACTGTCGGACCAATTCTCAGGTAACCATTTGTATGCCTTTTTCCCACACACAAAATAACAATTCTCTACTTTAGTATTAATATATACTTGCCCTGCATGAAACATTTTCTTATCAATGATAGATAGTTGTTTAAAAAGAACAGGATTATGTTGCACTTCATCCACCGTTTTGTGCATAAGTTCAAAATATGAGTCATAGTTTGTATCACAAATATAACCTGCATTATTAGCTTTGATATAACATTTGTAAGGAACAGTCACATTACAATTGCTCCAACCCACCTGTACAGTATCATTTTTGTAAAAACATACAATTCCCTTTTGTGTAACAGGCAGGTACAATGCTATTTTGTCTTGTGATTTCACAGTTGTAGTATCAAAAATCAAATTTTCCCAGGTCTCATTGACCCCTAGGGGGACAGCAGTCATTAATAATCCCCCATATGCTGTTGGTATAGCTGTGCAGATCCAGCAATTCAAAACATTAAAAGTTTCAGCATACACATATTTAATTGCTTGGTAAGTGTTAAAGTTCGGGTGCCAGTCTATAAGTAACGAATCTCGTTTATTCAGTTCAGCTCGTGTGGCTGGAAAAAGGAAAGGCCACAACAAAAAGATTAATGTTATCAATATGGCCAACAGAATGATCATGCAATACTTCTGAGGTTGTTCAACATTTCTATTTGCTCTGTATCTGGTCATTTTGTTCTTGTGTAACAGTAACAAGTTTTTTGTCCAGTTCAAAGTTTTTAACCAATTTACAGTGTGTCAGATGAATCCAGGATGCTCGCTCTGCGATCTTGACTGCAGTGAGTGTTGACAGTAGCACTTGGTACGGCCCTTCCCACTTTGGTGTGGTCCAATTCTTCTTCTTGATAACTTTCACCCAGACCCACATGCCTGGGACTACTGCTGCTTCCGATGGTCTGGTTTGTTCTTTATCTGAAACAGAATTTAACTGCAAAAGTTGTTTATTACTTTAAAGTCATCTCATATATTCTGCAAGTGAACTGTCGGCCTCTTGGTCTGCAGGCATGAGAGTTTTCCACTGAGGTATATAATATGTCCTCCCAAACAGTATTTCAAAAGGAGTTAACCCCTTTGCATTTGGAACAGTTCTCATGCTTAACAGTGCCAGAGGCAGGCAGTGCACTCAATTCTTTTGTGTCTCACTAATCAATTTCCTAAGTTTGTTTTTCAAAACCCCATTATGCCTCTCTACTAATCCTGCAGATTGGGGGTGGTATGCACAATGGTTCTTTAAGGAAATTCCAAAATATCGACTCAACTGTTGTATAGTCTGATTTACAAAGTGTGTGCCATTGTCACTGTAGATCTTTTCCGGTATGCCAAATCTAGGAATAATTTCTTTAACAAGGACTTTTGCAACTGTAGCTGCATCTGGATTTTTGGTCAGAAAAGCTTCCACCCATTTGGAAAACATATCTATAATGACAAGACAATATTTCTTATTTTCACATTTGTTTAGTTTTATGAAATCCATACAGATAGTATGGAACGGGTATGGTGGTGTTGGGAAACTCCCTTGTTTAGGCTTCAACTCCCCTTGTGCATGATGCTTGTTACAAACATGGCATGCTGCACAAAATTTTTTTGTGTAGTTTGTAAATCCATATGCAGTGAACACTTGGTTCACTAACTGTACCATCCCCCCTGTTGAGACATGGCACTGCTCATAGCTCAACAAAGCTGCATATCTAAACAAGTTAGATGGCAAAATTGGTTTTCCTTCTTTGGAGATGTACAGCCCTTTCTCAAGAATTGCTCTTCTTTTTATCCATTTCTGTTTTTTCTATTTTCGTAGTGAATGTTTGCATTGTTTTCAACATTTCTAAATCTAAAATCTCAGTAGGTTGTAATTCCTCACTCAAAAGAAATACTTCTGAAGCTGAAGCTGCCTGCTTTGCAGCTGTATCAGCTTTCGCATTACCTTTTGAAATCCTATCCTGTTGCTTGGTATGAGCTACACATTTACAAATAGCTACTTTCTGAGGTAACTGAATGGATTCTAACAAATCTAAAATAAACTGTGCATGATTAATCGGTTTACCAGTAGATGTTGTCATTCTTCTATTTTTCCACTATTGTGCAAAAACATGTACAGTAGAAAAAGCGTACTGGCTGTCAGTAAAAATGTTCACACATTTACCCTTTGCCAAGGTACATGCCCTTGTTAAGGCAATCAATTCTGCTGCTTGTGCAGATAAGTTGTGTGGTAAAGACTTTGCTTCTAAAATCTCAGTATCAGAAACTACTGCATACCCCACTAGGTTCTGTCCTGTAGGACCCCTTCTACATGTGCCGTCCACATAATATGTCACCTTGGCATCATCCAAGGGAACATCTGTTAGATCTTTTCTAGGCAGTGTCTTTTGCTCAATCTCCTGCAGGCAGCTGTTTGGTGTGCCATCCGCAGGGGTCAGGAGCAAGGTAGACAGATTTAAAGTTGTATATCATTCAATTGTCATATGTGGTTGGCTCAAGAGTATAGTCATACAGGAAAGATGTCTAGCAGGAGAAAGATATGCTACTTTTTCTTGCAGTAAAATAATTGCGACTGCATGAGGCACTCTCAATGTGAGAGGGTGGAACAACACTACTGAGGCCGAAGCCTGTACTGCCATTGCAGCTGCAACCACTGCTTGTACACAGTGGGGCAAGGATCGCGCCATTGGGTCCAGCTGTGATGAATAATAAGCTATGGGGCGTTGCTTATCCCCATGTTGGTGTGTTAACACTGATGTCATTTAACCTTGCTTACAATCTACAGTTTGGAAAAAACATTTATGATAGTTTGGTAATCCTAAAACTAATGAGGATGCTATTAGTTGTTTCAGTTTGCAGAAAGCTGATTCTGCTTCTGGTGTCCATTGTAATAAATCTTGTGCTGCCATAGGCTTTTTGTATATCAAGTTGGTCAGTGGAGTAGACTCCAAGGCATAGTTTGGAATCCAACTCCGACAGAAATTAGTCGTGCCCAGGAAGGACATCATTTCCTTCTTGGTAGTCGGTTTGGGTGCTTGTAAAATTGCTATTTTCCTATCTTCATCTAATGTTCTGCCTTCTTTGGATATTACATATCCCAGGTATTTAACCTGCTTTCTCCAAAGCTGCAATTGTTTTTTGTTTACTTTATGTCCTTGAGTGGCTATAAATTGTAGTAATGCTATGGTATCTCCTCTGCATTCTTGTTGGGTGGGGGCTGCCAGCAGGATGTCGTCTACATAAAATAAAATTTGGCTGCCTCTTGGTGGGCTAAATCCCGCCAAGTTGCTTGCCATCTCTTGTGCAAATATTGTTGGACTTTCACAATACCCCTGTGGTAGTCGCGTGTATGTACACCTTTTCCCCTGAAATGTGAATGCAAACCAATGTTGGCTGTCAGGGTGTATCAGTATTGAAAAGAACACATTGCTAATATCTACCACAGAAAAATACTTCTGTTGAGGCTTCAAATCATTTAATAGGGTGTGTGGATCTGGCACCGTGGGTGCTCTAGGTATTACTGAGTCATTTACAGCTTGTAAATCTTGGACCATACGCCATTCTCTGTTTGCTTTCCTGACAGGAAATAAGGGTGTATTACATGGTGAATCAGGAGATTCTACCAGTACTCCTTCCTTAAGTAAAGCTGCTATTATAGGTTTTATTCCTACTTCTGCATCCTTTCTTAAGGGATACTGTCTCTTTTGAGGTCTAAATGCTGATTTTGGCACAATAGTAACTGGTCCTGCTGTACAAATTAGTCCTACATCTGATTTCCCTGTTGACCAGAGAGTTTCTGGTATGCTCCGTAAAGCTTTTTCTTCCTCTTCTAGTAAGAGTGCTAATCAGCTGTCCTCGCTAGACTGCAAGTGTTCAGCTGGGTGTGTCTGAGTTATCCAATTTAACTTCTGCTTCTGTACTCCCTGTTCTGACAATTCTAACTCTGTTTGTTTTTCCCACTTTGTGACTTTTTCTCCTAGATCTACCCATTTCACATTCTTGTCCTTAGTTAAACTAACGTGGTAATCTTCAGAACTTGAAAAACAATCGAAAACAGCAAAACTGGAAAACACAAAACTGTAGTGGTATATCCAAAAGGCTTGAAAATACGGACACCAAATTAGCGCTTTCATTCACATTTATTTCTTTGTGAACTTCTTCAGAAATAGTAACACTCCACTCACTTCCTTTTTTATACAAACTTAATTAATCACATGCTTCATGTTGTCATAAAATATGATTAATTAATTTTCTTAAAAACACTTGAAATAAAATTGACTATAATATCAAATATATGTCTTAATACATCAAACAAAAAACAAAGTTTTTCTTAAAAAAAAAAAAAAAAAAAATATATATATATATATATATATATATATATATATATATATATATATTCAAATAATCAAAATGTAATATTGTTTCATTTGTAAGAAACACTTCAAATTAATTGTTTCATTTAACTCAGGAGCAAAATCTGCTCCTAGATGTAGCTGCCCAAAGAGATTCTTTAGATTCTAAAAGAACTTTAACATCGCCAATGAAAGCCCCTGATGGAACACAATCCATAACAGAGAAAATAAATTTCTTAAAATCATGACAAACCAAAGAATGTTTAGCCAAAGCATTGACAGAATCTTTTTTCTTTATGGCTAAAAGATGTTCACTAATCTTTTTTCTAAGGCATCTTGTAGTCATGCCTATATAGAAACTGGGGCATGTAGAACATTGGACAATATAAACCACCTTGTCAGTACTACATGTATAATAACTTTTAGACCAATATGTTTTTTGTAAATGTGAAATATATACAGAAGAAGAATTACTTATAAACCTGCACTGTCTGCAGGCATTGCATGCATAGGTACCCTTAGCTAGAATTTTTGGACCTATATTGTCATCTCTTAATTTACTTGTCCATTCTAACACATTTTTAATATTTTTTGTTTTTTTTTTAAAAAACAAATTTGGATCTTTCACCTATAACTTTTATCAATTCCTGATTTCCTAACAAAATCTTCCAATTGTCTACAATTATCTTTTTTATAGACCACATTTCATTTGTGATAGGCAAAACAAAAGCACAAGAAAATTCCTTATAAAGACCACTAACTCTTCCATTGAGAATGTTGGTAGTTGTCTCAAAATTGGATAAATGGAAGGACAGAATGGGGGAAGCTTTATCTTTTCTAAGTGTTACCACTTCATTAGCAATGGTTTGTAACCATGCTGAATCATAACCCCTAGATATAAAAAAAAATGTATTACTTCCAATTCTTGAAAAAAGGTAACATATTGTGAAGTAAGCCTACTAAGCCTAATGATTTGTCCTTTTACTACTCCCTTCTGCATGTGAAATGGGTGTAAACTTGTTCTATGTAAATATTGGTTTGCAAAAGTAGCTTTTCTAAAAATTCTACTAATAAATTGCTTCGAAATTGTCTCATAAGTTACATGCAGATCCAGGAAATTTAAACTCTCCCCATATTCTCCTATGGTGAACCTAAGAAACGTGGTAGTACTACTTAAGTATTCTACAAATTTTTCAAAATTTTCAAAAGTACCATGCCAAAGAAAAAATAAATAGTCTATGTATCGACGATAGAATAAAATGTTATCTCCAAAAATATTATTGTTATCAAGGAACTTATTTTCCCAATTGGCCATCACAAGATTGGCATATGCCGGAGCTACGTTAGCTCCCATTGCCACTCCAGCAATTTGTTTGTAGAATAACTTATTAAAAGTAAAAAAGTTATTATCAAGTACAAACTCCATCAAAGTACAAATTGTATTAGTTTTAGTGGTACTAAAGATATTATTATTCGTTAAATAATCTCTCAAAAATTCAACACCTATTTCTTGATCTATACATGTATATAAGGACACTACATCTAAGGAAGCAAAACAAAAAGACTTCCCTGCGCAATCAAAATCCCGTAATAGCTGTAATAAATTCCAATAATCTCTAAGATGGTATTTGGATGCTTGCATAACAGGGTTAAGAAAATAATCTAACCAAATCAAAATAGGCTCAGTTTTGGAATTATGTGCTGAAATAATAGGTCTAAAAGGGGGGTTCTGGCTATCTTTTTGTATTTTAGGAATACCAAAAAGATGAGCCATCTGGGGATGTGGAACTGTTAAATAAGTATAACTCTGATGATCTAATTCTTCCTGACAAAACATATCAAATAAACAAGTGTCTATTTTAACAAAACTTTGTAAGATGTAACTCATTTCCACTTTTTTGTATGTTTTGTCATCAGTCAACAAATCTTGCATAGACTTGTTATAAGTATCCACATTCATTATTACTATTTTACCACCCTTGTTGGCTTTCATAACTCTTACTTCCCTGTTTTCACTAAGAGTCTTGAAAGCTTCTAATTCAGCAGCTTCCAAATTAGTGACATCCATATTATGTTTTATGGCTCTGAATCCTGCCTCACAAATGTTTTGAAACACCTGCAACATACCCATAAGTGGTGGATTAAAGGTACTTGTTTTTTTAGGACCTGTGTTGAAGTCCTGATGATGAATGTCATGCAGAATATATCTTAAATTCAGTTTTCTTAAAGTTAGCCTGAAATCAACTAAAGTTCTAGCAGTATTAAAGGAATTCCCAGGAATAAACAAGAAACCCTTCTTCAAAACTTGTATAGTGGGCTGGGAAAGTACCAGACTTGATAAATTATGGATCTGGATATCATAATCTGAAACTACCACTTTTTCCTGCCCCTGGTCTTTCCTTTCCCCTTGTTTTGAGCTACTTTGAACAAAGTAGGCCCTCTTTTGTTCCCCTGCTTGTCGACCAAAAAAGGAACACCATTGTTTGAAACATTGGCCGCTTCATAGTTACATGAATTACCAGCTTCATTATTATTATTCTGCATATTGACCCTTACACCATCAGTTACCATTCCATTGTTATTGTCTGTGAAAGAAACAGAAGAACCATTGTTGACATCATTGCTGTTACAATTAGATGTAGAAGAAATATTTTTTCTGTTATCTGTTTCTGCATTATTCATATTGTTTTCAATGATAATATCTATATTGTTTTTTACAGAATAAGCAGTTTTATTAGCATAAGCTACAATATCTCGTTTAAGCTTTTTTTGTTTTCTTGCCACTATAGTGGCCCTCTGCCTATCTGCCTTTGCTGCAATTCCACAATATAAATTGTTGAAGGAAGAAAAACAAGAAAAATTCTTAATTTTCTTGTCTAAATCATTCATTTTGTTTTTCACTTCCTCAATTTGTTTAACATAATGCTCTATTAATGCTTTCATAAGTTGAATACCAAAATTATCAAACATATCCACAAGTTTGTGATATAAACTATCACTAACTTTGACACAATTGGGAAATTTATTAGTTCTTAAACCTTGCGGAACACATTTCCTTTTTACACATTCAGTTAAATAACTTATTTCAATGTCCAACATTACATGCTTCAAAGTAATTTTTTCAAGTTCGTATATAGTCTGTTTACAAGTTTTTTGCTCAAAAAAAGAGCCAGAAGCTGTTTCTTCACTTACGCTACTGTTTGTCTCTAATTGGACTATCTCGGCAAAAGGATTGTTCTTAATTTGTAAAATATAATCCAAAACGCCATTCGGACTTGCTGGCGGTTCTTCAGCCCGCATCTTGTTGACTTGAATGTCCGTTGTAGTGTTATTAGTCTTCCGACTTTGCCCGGAAGCATGTTGTCCCTCTAAAGGTCTGCCGCTACCGATAACTGCACCTTCAAATCCCTTTTGAATTGCAGTGGTAATGATGCTCGTAATTTGCTCAGAAAAAAGAGCAAAACTGTCTGGAACTGAATGAGTCGATAAATTTAAAAGTGTGTCCTGTGACATACTTAGAAGCCAAAGATGAACCACAAACAGAACAATAAACTTCAGAACTTGAAAAACAATTGAAAACAGCAAAACTGGAAAACACAAAACTGTAGTGGTATAGCCAAAAGGCTTGAAAATACAGACACCAAATTAGCGCTTTCATTCACATTTATTTCTTTGTGAACTTCTTCAGAAATAGTAACACTCCACTCACTTCCTTTTTTATACAAACCTAATTAATCACATGCTTCATGATGTCATAAAATATGATTAATTAATTTTCTTAAAAAACACTTGAAATAAAATCGACTATAATATCAAATATATATATGTCTTAATACATCAAACAAAAAACAAAGTTTTTCTTAAAAATATATATATATATATATATATATATATATATATATATATATATATATATATATTCAAATAATCAAAATTTAATAAAATTTGGCTGCCTCTTGGTGGGCTAAATCCCGCCAAGTTGCTTGCCATCTCTTGTGCAAATATTGTTGGACTTTCACAATACCCTGTGGTAGTCACATGTATGTATACCTTTTCCCCTGAAATGTGAATGCAAACCAATGTTGGCTGTCAGGGTGTATCGGTATCAAAAAGAACGCATTGCTAATATCTACCACAGAAAAATACTTCTGTTGAGGCTTCAAATCATTTAATAGGGTGTGTGGATCTGGCACCGTGGGTGCTCTAGGTATTATTGCGTTATTTACAGCTTGTAAATCTTGGACCATACGCCATTCTCTGTTTGCTTTCCTGACAGGAAATAAGGGTGTGTTACATGGTGAATTGGGAGATTCTACCAGTACTCCTTCCTTAAGTAAAGCTGCTATTATAGGTTTGATTCCTACTTCTGCATCCTTTCTTAAGGGATACTGTCTCTTTTGAGGTCTAAATGCTGATTTTGGCGTAATAGTAACTGGTCCAGCTGTACGAATTAGTCCTACATCTGATTTCCCTGTTGACCAGAGAGTTTCTGGTATGCCCCGTAAAGCTTTTTCTTCCTCTTTTAGTAAGAGTGCTAATCAGCTGTCCTCGCTAGACTGCAAGTGTACAGCTGGGTGTGTCTGCATTATCCAATTTAACTTCTGCTTCTGTACTCCCTGTTCTGACAGTTCTAACTCTGTTTTTCCCACTTTGTGACTTTTTCTCCTAGATCTACCCATTTCACATTCTTGTCCTTAGTTAAACTAACATGTGGTAATCGATTAGATTTATAGAGTGCAAAGAATTCCTGGGGCAATGAACAGCTAACTACACTGTTCCCTTCTGTGTCCCAGTACAGATTACGTAATACTAATCTGTTTGTATGGTTTTTAAACAGCTTTTGCTCATATTTTATTTATTATTTATTTATTTTACATTTGCTGACTGGGCTAGTCCAGCTGGATATATGTCCATTTTCAGTGGAGGCCCGGGGAGAAATGCTCCAACGGTTATAACAAGTTTAGGGAATACAAAAAATAACAAAGCAAAACAAAACAAAAATTGAGCATAAAAGATAAAAAGACTTTAGTATAGGTAATATACATCTCAGAGGAAATATCCATAGCAAGATAGTATTCCTAAAAAAGTTATTAAATAATTGCAATACGCAAATTTGATAATATCAAAACGTAGTGTAAATAATACATAGTCTTACTAATATCGATGTCAAAGTGTGTTACATGGTGAATGTAATGTATTAAGACATATATATATTCCTTATCAGGTCCTGGTGTGCTACAATAATACAGAGTACAGTGCAACAAATATTGTTTATCAGTGTCAAGGGAGGGGGATTTACTGATGGCTATGTTCATCAGTTCTTCAGTTACTGCCCCTGGACCAGTCGTGACTAAGTCTTGGCTGTACCAATAAAATGTTTCACCCTCCAGTCGCACCACAAAAGTATCCATTTGTCGCTGTGCTTCCATACCCTGCATAGTCGGAACTACTGCTATGCCAAATATTTGCATAAGATCTTTGCCCAAAAGGTTTACTGGGCATTTTTCAGAAACAACAATTTTGCTTTTCTGGGTCATCCCTGAAACAGGGTCAGTTATTGCTATGTTATGGGGGAGTGGCTCCCGATACAGCTGTCCATTAGCTGCTTCCACTAATATGTAATCAAGTGATTCTGAATTTTCTGGTAGTTTGGAAGGAAGGATGTATCAGGGTTCGTGAAGCCCCTGAGTCACACAGGAATTTAACTTCCCTCCCCTCTACCAGAAGTGTAACTTCCGGTTTCGTGTCTGCTAAATAGAGCTCTAGGCTCAATAATGCTAAGTCCAAAATTTCACATTCTTCACCATCTGTGATTTCTTGTACTTCCTCTATTTCTTCTATCACATTCTCTACTCCCTCTATCACATTTGCATTTGTCTTTTCTTGGTTATTCCCTTCTAGTGATTCTTGACTATCATATAATCAGTCCTCGCCCTCCTTATCTTCCATGGCTACCTTCTTGTTTTGTTTGCAATCCCTTGCTAAATGTTCTTTCTTTCCGCACTTAAAACATTCACCCCTTTTCTTTCTCTCTTCAAACTCTTCTGATTGTTTGTCAGATTGTTTGTTTCCCTGGGCATTTTTCTTGCCCTTTTTTCCGGACTGTACTACATAAACTTCTGCTCCATCTTCTACGGAAAATACTTGGGCTTTCTTTTTCTTTTTACTGTTAAAATGCCTTTCGGCATGTCTAGCATAATCAAGTAGTGACTGTAATCTACTCGTACGATGGTCTACCATGGGCTTTGTAATAAAACTGCTTATAGGCAAAATACTGCCTTTCAAAAATGCATTCTTTAGTTGCTGCTCATATGGGGAATCATGTGTTTGGTCTTCAGGTACCTGCATTCCACAATGGTTATTAAAACACTCTAATAATCTAGCATAATATCTGTCAACAGTTTCACCTTCCTGTTGAATGCATTGATTAATGCAAGTCCAGTCTGCCCTAGGCTTCCACTTCTCAGAGATTCGGTCTGTTAGACCTTTCACTCTGTTATCCAGTTCTATGTTGCTATGTGGGAGTGGCTTGTGTTCTGCGTCACGGGGATTCCAGTTGCCACTGATCATGTGCCAATCTGGACCTACGATTTGTCTAACTACTTTTTCTACTTCTTCTCCATTTAAGTGATAACTTAACCTCATGCCATGTAAGTCTTCTAAGAATTTTCTAAAATTAACTTTTGGATGGGGAATTCCCTCTGTGTCTTTCCGGATGTCTTCCGATGTCCATGGTCTATATACTAGGAGAGTCGGGTCCTGTCCTGCCTGAGGATTTGGTACTTCTATGAGTGGACATATCTCTTCTTCACTCATAGCTTGTGAATTTTTGTTTATTTCATATAACTCAGTATCCCCTCTTAAGTTACGTGTTCGAGACCTGGTCTCGATGGGATCTCTAAAATACGGTCTTGTCTTTGCAGTGGCAGCTGGGTATAGCGGATGTGGACCAGGTTGTCCACTCACTTCATATTCTGGTGCGGGAAGCGGAGGGGTTGTAGGGGCTGATGTTATTACCAAATTATTGTCTTCTTTATCTAGAAACATAGCTTTTGAATTATTACTTTTTTGTTCCCTACGGTTTGCTTCCTCAATCCACCTGTGTGCCTGAGGAATGCCTAATTGACGTTGCTTTTTTACCTGACCTTTTGCATCAGTTTTAAGCTGTTTGGTAAGTTTAATAAGCGAGGATTTTTCTAATTTACCATTAAATTCATATTTATTAACCCATTTTGTATAGTATCTAACATTGTCAGCACGCTGTAATTGCATATATTTTGCATCATCGGTTAGCAGTGGGTCTTGGGAACTTTTTGTGCACTTATTACCCATATTGTTCTGACTGTTAAAAAATGTTACGTAACCCTTCTTATTTTCACGTGGTACCACGATTTTCTATTTCACAGTTTATCTAGAATAACTGTCTTACCTATTCTGTTTCCCTGATCTATGACAAGACTGCAGTCTTTCTGTCCCTGACTTGTACAAAACAAATCTCCTGACAGATGATTCAAATCAAGTCCCTGATCTAAAAAGAAAAAAGGTAAATCTCACCTTACCTGAGCCTCTGTGATTGACCATCTCTGGTTCGTATGCTAACTCGTCCTCCAGTCGCAGATCAGAAGTGTCTGGCCTCTTTTGAATGACAAGTCAGTCAGAGGTCTTTCAAAGCAGAAGAACCGATGTGGTTTCTTCCCCGTACGGTTTCATGCCACCTGGCCCATCTGACCTGAGGCAAAGTGAGAGTTTCCAGTCCGAAGGACCAATCTGTCAAAGGAAAAATAACTTCAAAATGATCAACACACGGCAGGTTCAGGTTAAGGCACTTTAATCTTGTAGCAAGGAGACAAAAACGTGCTAATACAGAGTTTGTCTAACTAGAATCAGGAAGTTAAGCTATTCTTATACATTTCTTACAAGGCATTGCCTACTAAGCTGACATAATAAATCACAAGTTCTTTCAATATTATTTAATAGCAGCTGTTTGTCCATGATTTTCTGCTGGCATATCAAGTTTACAAAAAAAAACTTCCTAAGAAAAACAACGTGGCCTTGACGATAGATATGACTTCTCACTATGCAATGTTACCATTTAAGGTACTATGGCTAATCTGAGCACAAAGCAAGTACAGATTATAGTTCATTTCTTCAAGCATTCTTTGTTTGATGTATCTTTTCTTTTCCGCAGCTGTGCATGTTCTCATAACACGAACAGAGCTGATTGTTCATATTCAATCACATTATAGAAAACAGTATTGTTCTATTCATTCACTATTCATTAATTTTCCTGACCTAGCAGATAATAACCTACTTCTCAGTAAATTTCCAAAAGGCATAAACATGAATTTTGCTGTGCTAGCAAATACTAGGTCAGAGAGCATCTTGCAATTTCAGAAAGCATACTGCAGTTTGAAAACCATCTTGTAATTCCATACAGGATTAAGCTGTACATAAAATAGAATGAAATGTGTTAACCTTTTTAGCTTCTAATAAGCACTAAACATATACATTAATACATATTTTTCTAACACGGTTCAGGTAGGTTACTGCATGTAAGTGTGTTTCTGAGGGCTGTAGTGTGTGTAAGTGTGTGTTCTGAGTGTGGTGTGTGTTCCTGGGGGACTGTAATGTGTGGGTGTGGGTTTGCTCTGTGCGTCTGTTTGTGCGATCTAGGAGGTAGAATATTAAAGTGGGGGTGGTGGGGGGGGGTGTAGGGGGGCTTGCCCACCTGCTCATACGTAGTGTAGGATGATTTGTTTGGATGTGGTGGGTAGCAGTGTGTCTGTGTGTGCGTGTGTGTGTGTTCCATGTTTGTGTTACTTTCGCGAGTTACTGTCGCTGTCAGTAGTGTGGGGTACGGGAGTCTGGGCCTGGTACTGCGGGCATCGGAAATGTGTTGTTTCGGGATTCCGTAGGTATCCCGTATACAGCAGTGGTTTAAGTGTTCATATATGAGTATAACATGGACCATAGCAATTGCACATTCCGCCACAACCAAACTTTATGAACAAAGGATATGGAGAGTATATGCCTATACACTATTACAAATATGTGCTATGGACATGAGCCAATGATAGTGTTACCACCTGTCCCAATTTGCGAGGGACAGTCCCTCTTTGGGGGTTGTGTCCTGACCAAAAATATTAAACGTGGCAAATGTCCTGAGATTGTAGAACATAATTATGTTCCATATGTAATGTAATAGTTGCATACAATAGTTCTTTTTGTATCTAAACTACCTACATGTTACAAGAAACAGGATAAGCAACTAAACTGCTACAAGAATAAACTTATATTTAGGCAAAAAAGGAAAGTTCTATCCCTTGTACTGACTGTGGGTTTGTGTCGACCTGTAAAATCTGATATGTGTCACGAAAATGTCCCACTATGGCCATATGAAAAGGTGGCAACCCTAGCCAAAGAGGGTCAGTCACCAACACAACTCCAATGACTGCAGATCCCTATGATAGAAATGCACAGCTTTCATGTAGTAACACTTTATTACATTCCG
Organism: Protopterus annectens; assembly: GCF_019279795.1. Lineage (NCBI taxonomy): Eukaryota > Metazoa > Chordata > Ceratodontiformes > Protopteridae > Protopterus > Protopterus annectens. Next base: position 1,537,840,122 of record NC_056744.1, read on the forward strand.
ATGTATTGCCGAAAGGATTCAAGGACTAACATCACCTGCATGCTATACAGGAACCAATTAACAGTGCCTTAATGAATCAGCCTGCAATTACCATAGTATTAGTCCACTAAAGGATGGGTGTTCAAATAGGGAAGGAACCCTCACACACATATTGATTATGTATAAAAGCAGTTCCTACACACCTGCATCTGCTATGTACACCCACCAACATCATCCCCACACCCAAACAAATTACAATACAAACTGTAATATCATCACAAATAATTCACTCACTGTACGACATCTGCAAAAGCCTTAACATACCTTGTCAGAGACACACTAACATGGCCCTATGTGAAATAGTTGCTGTTATACAATGGAATAGCTGCTGATGTTACAGTGTTTGTTTGCACTAATCCCATTTCAGAGGGTTGTGTGTACACCGGGAAGTGTTACCAATTACTGATTAACAGCACAGTATGATACACATGTACACCAAACCAAGGATGTCTGGTGAGCACACTGTAAACCACCTAATAGTTCATGCATAGCCATACAGCCTTGAGCTGCCCAAACATCCTTGCCAGACTGAAACATCTGCAGACGTATCAGGTGCAAACAAACCCTGCATAAGTAGAAATGTTCTGAAATATAACAGCTGTACTCACATGTAGAACAACATCTTCTAGCCATTACACACAATCCACGGTAGTCATGAAGCTAATATATCTGTCTGTCTCCATATAGCTGTTGAAATACATTATAAACAACACATCCAGGCCATCTTCCTCGAAAGTAAGGCAAACGGACAATGCCCAAGTGGAGTACTCCATTATACACCACTGTTGCCATGGTATTGGCTAATGGAGTAGCTACACAGCTGATGTGTATCTAATTAACTACTTTGGAACACCAATTGGTGGTCAGGATAGCACATGTTACCAATATTTAACTAGAAAAGATGGCTTATCACACATTCAAACCATCTGTATATACCAGCAGAACATTACAAAGAAGATTGAAATACAAACTGAAAAGGATTGAATTAACAGTCAACGACACCTTGGGTTACTAATAAGGTATGTAGAACACTCAGTATGTCTGTGTATATAGTACCTATTTTGTAATATTTAAAGTGCACGCAATCCATATAGTGGAAACAGTTATCTTGTAGTGATGAATTGTTGAGCATAGTAACGCTTGCAGTATTTATGTGTGTACTGCTGTAGGTCACAAGGCAAACTGCATATACCACAAGGGATTCTATATAAGGGCTTTGAACACGAATATTCCTCACCAGCTGCTGTCAGTGGCAGGGCTGGTCCAACAAGTATGTGATATAATAGGGGAAAGTATATGTTGATATATTGTAACAGTAGACATATGTATGGGTATATTACTGAGAATAACATGTCGAAGGTTGGCCCACTGTGCAATTATGATTTGCATTGTGGGATATTGTGCCAATAACTGTATAATGTACAGTACTGTAGGCAGATATGTATCACAAGTTACATAGCATTACTGTTATGTTAGGCAAAAATTAGTTATGTCTATTGGCATTTACAATACACAATAACAGGATACATATGACTTGTAGTCACTCGACAGTTTATCAGCATGATAGCAAAGTAAACTCAAAGAGCTAGTTAACTATCCATGCACATAAGACATGTAATAAGTGCAAAGGTAGTTATTAGGCTGTCTACCCAGGGGTATTTATAAGCCTAACTAGAGTGCATTGGCTTTTGCCAGCCCCTTAGGTTAGTTCCCTGTGCCTCTGAATGGCAGACCCATTAGTTCCTTGTGCCTCTGTCCAACAGTGCCACTGTAGTGATCCCCGGGTACATGTCTGTCTCCCATCCACCTGTCAAGTTTTCCCTTGAAGAGTGCTAGTGAGATGCCCTGCCTGATGTACATTGGAATCATGTTTCAAAGCATGGGGAGTCTCTAGGTAAGGAATCTATCTGTCCGGCACGTCCTAGTTATCGTTTTGATTAAGTGTATATCCCTAGAGCATGTGGCTCTCAGGGGCTTCTGTTTAGGTGGAGCATATCCAGCAATACTGGGTTGGACATGGGCCTTGTATGTCAAGCAGAGATCACCTGTGAGTATGCCGTATGCAACCGAGTACAGCTGGAGTTTCTTAGGTTGGGCTGCATAGGTCATCCATTTGAGGTCAGTAATCCTCTTGGTGTGGTACTATTGTGGTCTTCCAAGCTGTTGCAGTTGTCTTGTAAGGTACATCCATAATGGGGTGCTGTATCCTTTAATGGGTCTAATAAGTCATGAGTAGAGAGGCACAATGGCCTCCTTTGTTCTGGATGTGAACCCATTAGAGATTAGGGGGGCCACGTAGAAGGATATTCTAACCACCTTGTCATTATGGGTATCGAAGGAGAGATTGCTATCTACTGGGGTTCCCAGATTTCTTATTACCTTTTTTGTATGTAGGGGACTAGCACCTATGTGGTAGTCCATGGGTAATTAGTTATATCCAAAGGGGATGACTATGCACTTTTTGGCATTCAGCTTGAGGCTATTATATTGTCCCCAGGTATCCATCTCAGTGCGACCCTTCCGGAGGGTGTCTGCATCAGCTGGGGAAACAATTATGGCCCCTAGTTTGCAGTCGTCTGCAAACCTTTTCAGCCAAAGCCCTCCTGTGCTTGCCTGCACATCAGAGAATTATATACCGAACATGAAGGGTCCTAGGACTGAGCCCTGGGAGACGCCACTTGTAACTGATATACAGTCGGACCTAGGGTATGCAACTCCCACTGTGTGGGTTCTGTCCATGAGCCACTTTGCAAACCATCACATGACGTAGGTGTTAATGTTCAGGTGGATGGGTATGTCGAAAATACCAGAATGGGGAATGGTGTTGAAAGCCTTTGAGAGATCTAGGTAGGCTGTATGGACCTCTTTACCCTCATCTAATGCCTTGGTAACTGTGTCTGCCCTTAACAAAGCCAAACCGGGAGGAGTCAAAGGTTTGGAGGTACCCAATGTCTCTGTGACTGAGATCCAAGATGATGTGCTCCATAGCCTTGCAGACCGGGCTAGTCAGGCCTATAGGGCAACAGATCCCATGGTCCATTGTGGCACCACCTTTGTGGAGTGGGATAACTGTTGCTGTGTGCCATTCAGGGGGCACAAAGCCCAATGCTAGGCTATTATTGAGCATGGTGTGTAGGTGGGGAGCCATTACATTCTGAAATTCATGTAAAACGCAGCCTGGGTTGTTATCCGGTCCCATGGATGCTGTGATATTGGCTTTAGAGTATGCAGCTTTTACCTGCATAGTTGTGATTACAGTGACTCTGCACTCTTCCTGTATAGATATGGGCCCTTTAGGGGGTGAGAGGGGGGGAAAGGTAGCACTGAGCCTATTTGCCAGGATGTTGGCAATATCAGTTGGTTCTGTAATGTTCGTGCCTTTGTGCTGTAACTCAGAGCAGCTCTGGGTGTTGACATTGAGATATTTGACATAGCTATAGAATGCTTTGTGGTTGTCACTGGAATTAGTGGTGGTTTTGTTTCTGTAGTTAGCTTTGGAGGATCTTATAAGGGATCTCAACTTCTTACTGAGGCTGACCAGGGAGCTCCTCCATGCATGGGATTGTACTCTCTTTTGCAACAGTATCTTCCTCCTGTTGTACAGTTTGTTTATGGCAGGGGACCACTAGATTGGCTTCCTTAATTAGGAGTATAGCGTCTTGGTTCTGTTTGGGATAGCATGATCCATGCACTCATGTAAGTGCTTATAGAGTGCATTTGTGCAGGATTCAGCAGTTGCAACAGTATTGTCCATCTGCATGGGTGTCATGAAGTTCACCAGGTCTGTCTTCAGAAGCATGAAGTTGGCTTTGCAGACATATTATACTGTGGTTCCCTTAATGGGGGGTGGGGACGGGATGTGGATATCAAGGGTGTTCAGCTTATGGTCAGATTGGACCAATGAGGAGTTGACTTTAGGTGTGGTCACTCATGTTGGTAATGCCTAGGTCTAGGATATTGTTGCCCCTGGTGGGTGTGTGGATATTTTGATCCAGGGCATTGGTGTTTATGATTTCCAGAAAGCGTTGAGCTAATGAGCTGGTACACGAGTAGTTTTCTCAGTTAATGGTGGGGTAGATTCAGTGAGATTATGTGATGAGTGTGGTGTGGTGCGAATGTTTACCTTCTCCACATGACTGCCAGGGTCAGGCTTAGTTGGAGAGAGCTTTACCTCCAGTTTGGCTAGATAAGTGCATCTCTCACAGGTAGTAGTTTTGTTTGGTAGGTGGAGAGGGCTATCTGTGTACATGAGGTAATATCTACATTGTCTTAAGATGTCCAGATTCATCAGATAGGAGAGAACACTGGCAGCTGACCCTTGGACATGCCTGAATATAAAACTAATTTCCCCTAGATAAGTGAAGAAAGTGAGTACAAGAGTTATTTTACTCTAAGCAAGTGAGAAAAGTATGTACAAAACCTGTTTACCTCTAGGTAATGAGGAAGATTGAGTGCTATAGTAATTACTAGCTTATGTAGTGCTTACAAGTTCTGAACAAGTGCTGAGCATGAATAAGCAATCCAGATAGGGTCTTGGATAACATAAACACACTCTCCACAGTCATATATCCATGTACACCACAAAGCCCCTGTATCCACAACTATGCATGTACAAGCTGCACTCAGGCTGCATGGGACCTGTCCACATCCCAGGTTGTATCATACACATATGGCGAAACAAGTTGCTCTCCATATACACATCATGTAAAACATAGCTTCATGCCAGGCTGTGTACACACTGAATGGTGCACACCAACAGGTATCACAACCCACAAAGGGGGATACACCACTGATAAAGGGAAGTACTGCACTACTACCCTGCTGAGTCTGGTCTAAAAGGCCATGAACCTTGATCAAATTCTTTGATGTCATCAGTACAGATGTAGATGACAGTAAGGTTGATTTCACACTGCATATCATAACCTTGCCAGGTCATAGGACATCATCACCCATACTGTGTTCCAACTACACTCTGTATACTAGATGTACATTCCTATGTCACAGGAGTGTTTTGCAATGGGACTGCTGGTAGAACCAACACTACAGAAGGTGTCTGAATGATACATGCACATCACACCAGTGCCAGCTACAGTAAGACAGGGTTAATTAATTGTATTCCCCCTCATGGTAGTTCATACCACACAGACTAACAGAAGGCATCTGCCTATTGAAGTATGCAAATGACTATGACCTAGGAGCAATAGCCACCTCAGAGTGTTGTGGACAACATACAGAAGGGGCTTTGTGGGTGAGATGTGTGTGACATATGGCTGTAATCTGACAGCTACATACTGCATTGCCACCCCTATGTTAATAACCCCATACCCATGAACTACCACCTAGGCAGCGGTCAACATAATGGACACTGTGTGTAAGGGATGCAGCTGGGCAGTTGTCTTTCCTGTGATAGCTACATCACCACACCTGTCAGGTAGTCATATGTGGCAACCCTAATCATGACATGGTGCCATCCATGAATATAGAGATCATTGTCCAGCCATACACAACACTCAAGTGACCAATATCAGATCACATATTTCCTTTAAGGGGTATTGGCCATGTTCAGATGGCCTACACCAGCCTTCCCATTCCCCATCTCCACTATGTGTAATGATGCATACCCTGAATAAATCCATGTCCAACCCAGTGATGTTGGACATGCTACACATACACATCCTGATCTCAAACACATATTTCTAGGACATCCACCTTCCTAGTACTAGGATCACCATATGCTGGACAGATCCTTGTCCCATACACTTTACATAGTCCAGCCATACTATGCATTCCTGTCAAAGCTGCACATTGCTCCCCTCTCAGACATGGTGTGATGACCGCATGGTAAATTTATCATTAACCCTGTGGATCAGTTATGTGGCACTGCTCCACCTGGCCCCAGAGACCCACCTGTCGGCTACATCCAGGTAACCTTTCATCCTAGATTCATACATGTCCCAGGGCATATAGCCTACTAGTTGACTTTGACTATACATGCTATAGTTGATATCCATCCCTGCAAATACAATCTGGCTAGCCAGTGTCCCATGTGTATCACATGTGCAACACAGGTGATACATGGCAGGATGTTGAATTGCTGTACAGTGCCGTGTAGATGTATATGGCAGAGCACATACATATAAAACCTTCCGTGATCAGGTCTGCAGGGTCACAGGTCATGTCCGTTAAGGCAGTGTAAGTCTTTATATGTGACATATACACAGCATCAAGGTTGACTGCATTAATGTGGACACATCCAGCCATGTGCTGATAGGTAGGAACACCAGTACAGGCAAACAGACATGCCCACATCAAGACAGCATCCACATGGAGTATGAGCAATGTAATCAGGTGACACACACACATATATGGTGATAATATCCACTCACCATTGAGTGCCACATGTGTGTGACACAAACATGTCAGTGGTGTCAGTGTCATGTAGATTTGCAAAGACAACTATTTAATCATAATAAATGCAATACACATGTATGTTCAGCTGTAGCTCTGTATGTCTCTGTGAGTTACTGTGACCTGTCTCCATCATTATGTCTTCCAGGTATGCCGCGTGCAAGGCTACCCCCTTATACCCACTTGGAGGATGAGGCTCATCCCATACCTACATAACAATCATGATATCCTGTTCAGCCATGTGCCACAGGATGCACAGCATCGGTATGCCCTGTGGATGGAACTTCGCAGGAGGGTCAGTGATGTGGGTGGCCACAACCGCACATACCAGCAAGTGCACAGACACTGTACAGACCTCATTAGATGTGTGAAACAGCATGCAAATGCAATTGCCAGGGTACAAGGTGCAACAGGTGGTAGACCACCAACCCAGCCCCCCACTCACACGTACCGAGGAGCTACCGGCCAACCTGGGGACACCTGCAGAACAACATCCACAAGCCTTAGCAGATATTGTGGAGGTGGGTGTCTCTCAACCACTGAGCCTGAAGTTGCTTGGTAAGTCGCTACTGCACCTATAACAACTATATTCTATATAGTCGCATGTATCACTGTACAATATGTAATGTAACATCATATGCAAGGCATGTATACACACATGCCACATACTATAGTATGCTACACTGTGTATGCCCACATGTGCATACACCATAGTATAGTCTAATGTACTGGTGTATGTGTTAACATGCACATTCCACCCTGTAGCTATCATACAGGTGTGGATAATGCTCATACTGCTGTGTTACTCCTATTTAGGTACCTCTGGTGTTCCGCTGTGACAGCAGCCCGTTGCAGGTGAGACTGTTATTATTTATCAGGCATCGTAATGCACAGATCTATCCGCCATGTAGCCATTTACCACATGTACACATAATGTATGGTGCTGTCACAATATACAGGTCAGACCTGCAATGCATCACAATGGCTACCCATGTGCAACACTTGCAAGCTATGTGAATCATCGACATGAATCCTCACAAACTGTCATTGCCAGATGTGTGGACAGCTGTGCATACAATGGTGGAGGTTCTGATCACTGTAGGGACATGTACTACAGATCCGAGCTACACATGTGGAGAATACAAACAGTACTACACAGTGAGCTGGAGTAATGCCAGCCCACAGGATTCACTGGTGTGGATCATAGTCCTGCTATGAATGTCACACAATGTGATGTGCTATTTTGACATGTCCATAACATCTAGTGGCCTGGCTGCAACACTGCCTAACTATCCTGAAAAACATATCCCACATACCGAATATACCACACTTTGTCTGCATAACCCTGACATCAGTGGAGCATATGACATCTATGGGTGCATGTCATATGGAACAGCATAGACATGTGAAATAGACACCTGTCACAATAATTTGGCCAATACATGTACACACATGGCCATGGAGGATGGCCAGAGACATGAAGCAATACGCACAGTAGACGTGATGTGCTTGTGTATACACCCTGTTGTACAATGGCTACACATGGTCCAACTATTGCCTTTGTGTAATGGTTATATTGCAGATGTGGAACACTAGACATCCTACAGGCCTGTGCACATCTTGTGTAGGCGTGACATCAATCCACCACATAAGATGTGTTGAACATCTTGAGTGTGTCACGACATGACAGCAGTCACCTGTACAGCATCCACATCAGCCCACAAATACAGTACATTCCCCTTGCTGGTGTCGGACATCAATGTCATACTTGCTCCTTGTGTGTGTGTGTGTGTGTGTGTGTGTGTGTGGTACACAGATGTCATGTAGGACATGATGTACCAACGTGTTCGCCATGTCTGGCCATAGTTGCCAGGCAGCAGCAATATGTTTGCAGATGTGCAGGGGTGTCATCCATATACCCTTCAGTGACCTGTGTCACACATTCCACATCATGGTTTAGTGTGTATACACCTCAGTGACATGGATCACATTCCACAGTATATATGCATTGTATCTGAACACAGTCATGGCTATGAACTCTGTCTGCAACTAGCACTGTATAGCAATAGAGACTCTTCATGATTCCCTGCAATGGCCATGCACATCAGCTAAATGTGCAGTATATCTGTAGGGCGGAAAGACAACACTGCATTTGGACACCATTACCCTATGGTATATTTAACAGAACACCATTGTGTTAAAAATGTATGCATGTCATTGCACACGTCAGCAGATCACATGTCATACTACATGTGATTGTCAAGGTCATATGCCACACATCAGGCAGGTGTACTGTTAACCCGTGCTGGTCTACATGGTGTAACACAGGGATGTATGCTTACTATGATTGTGTAATCTGCATGCCTTTTGTTATGACACATGCATGCTGTTCTGTGCAACCCAGGGATGTATAACTACCACTATTATTGTCTGTGCTGCATGCCGTCTGCCGTATCACATGCATGTTGCATGTCTTCTGTCATATCACATGCATGTTGGGTGCCATAGCGTGTGTGCCTGTGTGTGTGTCTGTGTCTATTGTATAGATTGTAATGTAACATATCTTGTCTTCCCCTCACAGGTGATGTAGGTGCATTGCCCTCCTGCGGTCCATCTGATGTTAGTGTCCCCACTGACTCTAGCAGTGATGATAAATGTATGATTGAGGCACATACAGGGTTGTCAGGGGCTGAATCTGAGACATTGGTTGCCATTCCACCTGTATCCCCATCATCCCCCCACACAGATCCCATGCCTACACATACCCCATCACCAGTGGCCATAGAGGAAGGACAGTTGGCATGTGGTAGCTTGGAACAGGAAAGTGTGGGGACTATGGAAGGTGTGCCTGCACACCATGGTGTCCACCAACTGACTGGTGGTGCCCCACACAGGCACATGGCCAGTGTTGCTCGTAGGAGGACCTCTGGCCAACATGCCCCTGCAAGACAAAGTGCAGCAGTTGGTGTCACCAAACACATGTTTCAGGCTGTAATGGAGGCACAGGCATGTGCTGAATGGCACAACAGAGAAGATCAGAGGCTTCAGAGGGCCGCTGTCCGTTCTGTAAACAACAACATCCAGGCAATGGTAAATGCTCAACAGCAGATTGCTGAAGCTTTGGATAGATGGTTGGATGACATTGTTGGAGTCCTTGACCATGGCATGACAATCCACGAATGTGAGCTGTGTGTGTTGGAACAACTGGTAGGAGTGAAGCATTGGTCATGTGAACATAGGCCTGCTACATCACCTGTTTCAAGTCTTCGTGAATGAACTACCTCATATGTCTGCTCACATAGTGATGGTACCAGCAGCAGTGCAGCTGGTGCTGTGCTATCCACACCATGACACAGCACATGGCACTGGACGGTCCCAACAGGGACACAGTTCCAGTGGACAAGTGTCATCAGACAGTACCCAATCTGCACCTCTGCCTAGTAGTGCCCATGCAACCCCTGGCAGGCACAGGTCACATGTCCGTGGCCAGACACCATAAACTGTAGAACCTGGCCTGTAAAGTCTGCAGCTGTCAATAATATGGGATACAACAGAGACCTCATTTCTGATAAAGGAACCACAAAGGAAAAAAATAGTAGCAGCAAAAACAACCGCAGAGGTTCCAAACACTGCAATTGCTATCTTTGCTTTGTTTTGTTGATTCTTTTATTCTAAATAGTACAAACAGGTAAGCGCTTTCACAGATAAACTCCACTTCATCAGACCATGTTAAACACAATGTAACAGATGACTATTTAAATGTTACAGCAGCCAATCAAATACATGTCTAGAAGGAAGGGAAAGGTCAGTATAGCTTGTATATGCATACACACTGGGAGTCATTTCCTTCACCCCCAACTTGATTTCTATATTGACACTAGTTTCTATGCGGATTGTCAGACCAAGAATCTGGTATACTTTTATATCTGCATTGCTTGTTTTTCCTACTACGTAGGTAAGACAAACAGGGCTTTCAAGGACAGGATCCTTGAACATTTGAGAGACATCAGAAATGTGAAAGTATCCAGTGCTTTAGCTATGCATGTTAATGAGACAGGCCCCAGTCATAAGTTCAAGTTCTTTGCCTTAGAGTTAGTGCATGCTAATATTCGAGGTGGTGACCTATCAAACAAGACTGAATCCATAGAACAGAAATTGATTATTCAGCTACAAGCTGACAACCCCCCGGGTTTGAACAGCAAGGTATCAATAAAACCTTTCCTTAAAAGCAAGAGCTCTGAAACATCGTTAGCCCTGCTGTTAATATGATAACGTCAATTTTTTATCATGATGTTCTATGACTATATTTATATCTCCCAATTATGCATTTGGTAGCATATGCATGTCATACAATTTACACACCATCCTATCCTCATTTTTGTTAGCTATACATTTAGTACCAGGCAATTTTTATTAGTACCATGTAATAGCCATACTAGTTCAACTACTTCTGTCTTTAGACTTTCAAACAGATTGACTGCTTTGTTTTTCATTATTGTCCATGCTGATATAGAAAGGAATTAGCAGGATTTTTTAGACATTTTATTATTACTTGCTGCTTTAATAAATGCTGCTATTTATTTTTATAATAATCTGTTTTCATGCATGTATTTGTGTTGTGGTTTTAAGGTTGCAATAGTTTGATAGTGTTTAACATTGTGGATGTGAGCTGCTTTCAATTGCCAGCACAAAGCAAGTCTGTTTTGCACTACAATATGTAATTTAAATGTACTGACCTTTCCCTTCCTTCTAGACTTGTATTTGATTGGCTGCTGTAACATTTAAATAGTCATCTGTTACATTGTGTTTAACATGGTCTGATGAAGCGGAGTTTGTTATCCATGAAAGCGCTTACCTGTTTGTACTTTTTAGAATAAAAGAATCAACAAAACAAAGCAAAGATCGCATTTGCTGTGTTTGGAACCTCTGTGGTTGTTTTTGCAGCTGTCAATAATACCCCTGTGTAGGTCAGACACATGCCAGAACTGTGTGCATACATACAAGTACACACTGGAAACATATGTAGGGCACCGCAACACACACATGTATAACATCCACACACGCCTAATTAGATCAAAGGCCCTAACCCACACACATGATGTCATCCAATGGTGCAGACTAGGCATCTGGCAAACATTATCACACTATGCATATGATGATGCCTGTGCTGCATCCCTGGCATCCACACCATCGGTGCAGGGACATGCTCATATGGTCTGATGCACAGGGTGAACAGACTAGGAAGATAAGTGTAGTTTACAATTGTTGAGTACTGTTGGCAGGCAGCAGACATACCATGTACTACAGGTGTACATTGCATTTCATACTGTTAACAGTATGTGTCTTGTGTAATAACAGTAACTGCATGTTGGTCATAATGTTCTGCTTTCCTCCTTTAGGTCTAATTGCACGTGCTGGTGGATGTCAGTGTTTGCAGTTAGTGTCCCATATGTCAATGTGGACTACTCACAGGTATGTATGAATATACCAGCATGCACCATGTAGCTGCCACATAACAGTGACAATGTCCCATGTTCCAAAGACGTCTACTGATCCAAGAGCATGATAGCTGTGTATTAAGCTACTGTGGCTACAGACATGACATGCATACTGGGTGACATCACAGGTAGTTACAAATGAGTGGTGAGGTAAGAGAGGGGTCTAGCTGATTACAAGGGTAGAGGCCAGTGGGAAGTGTGATGCCTCATTGGGAAGCAGTAATACACAGGGTGCCAACACACAACTGTACCCACACACTCAGGTATTGACACAAATGCATTCGGTGACACAGTAACACACCCACACACTCACAGATTCACCAACACAGTAACACACACTCACACACAGTTGCTACTGTTGAGGTGAGGACCCCTGCCTATGTGCAAATCATCATTACAGTACTGTGCACCTACATGACGTGCCACAGAGAATACACATGTACAGCTAGTCAGTATGGCCTAAGATCAGGGACATCAACATGGATAGTAGATTGCATCGCCTGGATGGGGGCAGGGGTCTTATCAGTTCAGTATGGTAACATACATTCTCACTCCAGGGACCAGACAGTCATACACACACACACACACACACACACACACACACACACACACACACACACACACACACACACACACACACACATCAACCTCCATTGTAGACACACACACACACACACACACACACACACACATCAACCTCCATTGTAGACACACACACACACACAGACACACACACGCACACACACGCACACACACACACACACACACACACACACACACACACACACACACACACACACACACACACACACACACACACACACACACACACACACACACACACACACACACACACTCACTCACCAACCACTATTTGGACACACACACACACACACACACACACACACACACACACACACACTGTGGCATTCACTATTGAATACACCTATGTCACGCACATACCGATATCCCACATGTGTGAGATACACTCCCCTGCCTATGTCCTTGTTTCTACATTGCAGTCTGTAATGATGTGTACACTAGTGTACAGGAGAGTGAGTAACAATTGAGATGTATTCCCCACCATACGTGACATATATGGACACACACGCAACCACACATGCCAGTACTGTGAATCAAACACCTGCCTAGCTCATGATATGTATGACAGACTTACAGTAGTATTGCATGCGTTACAAAGTGTACTGATGCTTCCTTTGGCAACAGTGCTGATATATGCACACGGGACGTCTTAACTGTTAAGAGGTGTCAAGTGATTTACCTTCGATGTCACCCTGACCACTGTCTAAGTTGTGTGTTATGTCCTTCAATTAACAAAACCATTGCTTACCGGTTACACAGGTTATTGTAGGACCACTTGTGACACATCTGTGAGCTGTTCTCAGCAAACATCCATCTACAAAGATGCCCCACCACTTAGTTATTTCCACATATCTGTCCATACCTGAAGTACATCTTTCCGTACATTCAGCATATCACCAGTTGGCAATGTTGAGGCTGCATTGCAACTACATGATGTATTAAGATACATGTCACCTGCATGCATCAGTAACTGCACACACATGGTATCTGAACGCACACCACTACATGTACATGTGTGGAGGTCCTACAATCCTGTCATTTGGGCATGTTTGTAGGCATTGCAATTGGTGGACATGTGTAATGACATACATGACACATGGACTGTTGTATAATATGGTAGGTGTAATGGGTGACCAGTACAGAGGGAATGTTACCTCTGTCAACATTGATATCACACCTTATGTACTGTTAGCATTCAGCAGCCATGGACCTACATTCCGTGTGCATGTGTGTAATGGCTGTAGCCACCTGTCTGCACAAAGAACAACAACAGCTATGCTATTTACATGAATGTTGTGTGTGTGTGTGTGGCATGTACATATCCAGGGCAGGTACATGTATGTCATATTTAAACATGAGAGTGTGTACTGGTGTACAGCAACAGTCATCTGCTAATGCTGCAAATAACTGAGGGCCCCTGGTATGTGTACAGATGACCTGGTTACAGACAGTGGTATCATTGCATTGCATAACACGTGATGCAACTGTGTCAGTACATGGGTACTCTCTACAGTTGATGTAGAGCTTGGTACAGTCCACTGGTCAAGGGTCACATTGTGATGTACTCTTATATGTCCTACAACAGAGGGGGAAATATAAGATGTTATACAGAAGGCAGAGAAAGTGGGTGGATCATCTCACTCAGGGCTGATAAAGGTCATGGCCTAAATGAAAGAGCCTCAATTAAACCTCACCTTAGACAATGTAGACATATTAAATAATAATATACATACATATTTCCATTTATTTTCCACATTTTCTTATATATATTTTTTCATATATACATATTTCATCTTCATACACTCACACAACTGTCGGTTTTAAATTGATTTTGTGCACTTATCATTCATACATTATCGCATACACATATATACTTTTACATCACACATATATTATTTCATTTTAAAACATACAATCATTTATCATCTAGGACATTTTTTAGACAACATATATACATACACATTTTTATATTTATATTTGTTTATATTTTATAAGATTTTACAAGATTTTTAATTGCACCAAATACATATATCCTTAACTATATGTCTTATATATTCACTGGTATGTTTTCATCCATATTTTATTCATATTGCATTTAACATACCCCATCTTTTCCATACATAGCATAACATAATTTAATTCATATTTACAAATATACATTCACATATATTCTATACACATACATATTTTATTCAGACATTATACTCATATAATCATATTTACATTTATATATTTATATTTATTATCTCACATATTACATACATACATTTTTTATCCATATTTATTTATTTATTCATAATTCCATGCATCCATTGTGATAGTTTCATATACATACTTTTACATTCATATATATATATATATATATATATATATATATACACATTCCTATATTATTTATATATATATATTTTTTATCTTTATACATAAGTAAATTCAAGAAATCTTAGAATATATACAATTAGGTTGTTCTAAATTGTTTTATATATATATATATATATATATATATATATATATATATATATATATATATATATATATATAAAATGTTTTTTATACAATGTATTGTATATATTATAATGTCTTAGAATCATTTTATTTTTGTAGTTCTAGATGTATTTAAGGGTTTACAGCATAAAGTTTGATTATCTGATTATTAAATTAAAATATACTTAATTGATCTTAATTATTATATTAAATGAAATAAGGTAGACTATATAAGGTGTTATTATACTCAGAGGGTAGTAGGATCTGATGAAGCTAATCTAGCAAAAGCGCTTATCCTTGTACTTGTCTTTTACGTGAATAAACAGATTTGATTCAACTTTCATCGGAATTTGTTACTTGAAGCAAGAAAGAAGTTTTGGGTTTATTCTTCCTCGTTCTTGCACATGTACTTATATTTTTCATTGACTTATTTACACTGGTACTAGTGCGTTGACTCGTTTTATAGCCAAGTTACTGTATTTATTCTTCAAAAATCAACCAGGCTAAATATGAGGAACGAGGCATTTTTGTAAACGTAATTAAATCTATCTTCCCAGCACACTATGATGGATATTGAGCTAGCGTACATGTCCAGAAGTGAACACCAGGGCAAAGACACTGTTGAGCTTAGATTTCGGAAGTACTTAAACGGAACTCTAATTCCATCCTGGTTCCTAGATGATGACAATGCAACAAATGATGGAGAGAGGGCGACGGTTGATATGGTGAAACTAAACCAGCTACTAGGGAATATTGAAAAAGACTTCTACAAACTGAAACATTTACAAACTCAATGGATACATTTTGAATTCTGCTTGGAGAACAATATTATACCTCGAGGATTGAGGGTCTTCTCAATGCCAAGCCAGGGACAGGAATACCCTGAATTGCTCGCATTATGGCAACGTATTAACATAGATACGAGCCGTAAGTACCTTAAACTTCTAATAGACTTTTTCTTACCTGAAGAGAAAATGCTAACAGACAGTATTAACTCTAAGCAAAGAGAACTTTTTAATGACTTTCCAGAAAATATTGTAAATGTATTGTTTGATAGTGTATTAGATTGTGTTTCAGCTTATGAGCACAAACTATTTCAGCAAAAGAAATCTAAGGTATCTAGAGACTTTAAAGATTTCAGAACAGGCAATGTCTTCACTTGGCCCAGGAATAACTTTAATAGCAACACTATTGTAAGAGATGGGCAAACTTCTACACATGTAAATGAAGTGACAACTGCTAATAGTAATATAAATGTAGACATTGTTAAAGATATTGTGCAAGATTCTCTTGATACAAATAGATGTAGAGGTAATAAAACTAATACCATATTGAATTCTATAAGCCATAATGATACCAATGTTAACAATACTTCTGGCAGAAAAGCCTCTACTACTGCTGAACATGTCTCAAAAAGTCCTTTTGATGTAATTGAAATGCATAGATCAGATAGCTCTATAGTAGCTATCACAGATAGTAATATAACGTCAGATCTTAACACAGAAAATGTATGTAATGACTCTTCAGATGTAATACATATAACACATTCAAGCATCACCAATAATCATAACTTGTACCCCAAGGTTAATATCACTAATAATAATACCAACAGCAGTGTTGAACCAGCACCTGTAGTAAAGCCAAAAATAAGAAGTACTGCTGCTAATAATACAAGAATAGATACCAATTTGTCTTTCCCTTTAGCTATACACCCCGACAGGGGCACAAGGAGATCTCGCTCAATGAGCCGGGGGAGACAAAAGAGGAAAATATCAGGGGAAACCCTACATCATACCACCTTGAAGAAAATGTGGAACAGCAATCACTAGGATTAATTTTTAATTTGTCTAGCATAGAATTAACAGATGATGATATTAAACTTTTAAATAAAGGCCTAAATTTCATACCACACACTAATAGTGGAATTATTGACACAGTTACAGATCTTAAGGTGTTCTGTCGAAATATCATGTTGAAATATATGTTTGAATCAAAAGATGATGTTGACACACACACTGTAAACACCTCAAATAACAACACTAAATGTTTCATTTTCAAAAATTTGAGTGACTATGTACCATGTAACCATCCTTTGGTTGAAGCTTATTTTAAGGTCACTGAAGAAGAACTATATAAGTTTTATAACAATAGAAAGCAATATGAGATAAGAAACAAAAGAAAATTTGATAATTTAACTTTTAATGAAAGGATCAGCTTAAACAAATTAAGGAATGATTCAAGCATCATAATCAGACCAGCAGATAAGGGATCTGGAATAGTGATTTTGGACATGAAACATTATAAACAGAAAATGAATGCTATGCTTCAAGATAAATTTTATGTTACTGAAGAAATGGCTTCTGTCAATAATATGTGCGTTTATGTATATAATATATTATTAGATGTTTTTAGATGTGGCCTAATTAACAAAGATCTTTATGAATATTTATATATACAAGCACCTACCATCCCCATTATACAAGGTTTACCGAAAATTCACAAGAATCACCTTGATCCACCGATGAGGCCTATAGTCTCAGGAAAGGGATGGGTGACAGAACACATTTCAGTATTTATTGAAAAGCACATAAGGTGTATATTAGATATTCATTCCTTTGTGTTACGGGATTCCAAACACTTTTTAATGGATTTATATAACAATTTGAAAGATTATGATTCTATTAATGACTTGTTACTAGTAACACTAGACGTTCAGTCACTTTTTACAGTAATTCCTAATGAATTAGGACTGGCTTTTGTCACCTCTTATCTTAAGAAACATAGTGGATATTCTGATATTTTAATTGACCTTATAACATGTTTTTTTAGAATTGGTCTTAGAAAACAATGTATTTATCTTTGATAATGATATTTATCGACAGTGTGATGGCGTAGCTATGGGCACCCCGTGTGCCAATAGCTACGCCAACATGTTTTTGGCTCACTGGGAGGAGACAGTATTATTTCAGGAGCCATTATTCAAATCAAATGTCAGATTCTATAGACGTTTCGTAGACAATTTGTTTATTTTGTGGAATGGTACTGTAAGTGATTTAGAAAACTTTATTGTGGTCATCAATAACTTAACTGAATGTTTGAAATTTACAGTACACTGGAATGAAAGTAAAATTGAATTTCTAGATTTATTTGTTGAGAAACTACCATGTGGACTTATAAATACTGGGGTCTTTAGAAAAAATTGTTATCGAAATATGCTATTATTTAGAACTAGTATGCATCCAACATATGTTTTTAAAAATATAATGAAAGGACAAGCACTACGAATGTCCAGAATGAACCCAGATGAAATAGATCTAGAAAGAGATTTAAATGACTTAAAAGTGAAATTATTAGAAAGAGGTTACAAACCTACTGAGATAGATGAACACCTTGGGATAACACCCAATATACGTGAAACAAAAGGTGCCCCGTATTTTGGACCTGTTATTACTAATAATACAATTAATCAGAATATTATACCACATCAAGTCAAATTTTCAACTTATTTTACTGGAGACAATATTGAGATTAGTTACATCATTAATAAACATTGGGACATTTTATTGACTGATAATGACATTAAGAAAATAGTAGGGGAGAAGCCTTCATTTATATATAGAAACAAAATGAATCTCAAAAGATTGTTATGTTACAATATATCCATGAAAGATGCCCAGTTAGAGGGTTTTACTAAACCATGTGGACATTGTAATTTCTGCTCATTAATTGATACTAATTCAACTTTTATACACCCAGACTTGGACAAAGAGTTTCATTTTACTGCTGATGCCAACTGTATGACTTGTGACGTCGTATACCTGGCAGTATGTACCACTTGTTCCTCATTCTACGTAGGCAAAACTAATCGTTGCCTACGAGATAGAATGAGAGAGCATTGTTATAATATTAGGAAGAGAAACTTAAACAATGCTTTAGCTAAACATATATCACAAGTAGGAGATACACATAAGTTTACATTCAAGGTGTTAGAAGTGATTGTACCAAACAAAAGAGGGGGAAATATAAGATGTTATACAGAAGCCAGAGAAAGTGGGTGGATCATCTTACTCAGGGCTGATAAAGGTCATGGCCTAAATGAAAGAGCCTCAATTAAACCTCACCTTAGACAACGTAGACATATTAAATAATAATATACATACATATTTCCATTTATTTTCCACATTTTCTTATATATATTTTTTCATATATACATATTTCTTCTTCATACACTCACACAACTGTCTGTTTTAAATTGATTTTGTGCACTCATCATTCATACATTATCGCATACACATATATACTTTTACATCACACATATATTATTTCATTTTAAAACATACAATCACTTATCATCTAGGACATTTTTAGACAACATATATACATACACATTTTTATATTTATATTTGTTTATATTTTATAAGATTTTACAAGATTTTTAATTGCACCAAATACATATATCCTTAACTATATGTCTGATGTATTCACTGGTATGTTTTCATCCATATTTTATTCATATTGCATTTAACATACCCCATCTTTTCCATACATAGCATAACATAATTTAATTCATATTCATATTTACAAATATACATTCACATATATTCTATACACATACATATTTTATTCAGACATTATACTCATATAATCATATTCACATTTATATATTTATATTTATTATCTCACATATTACATACATACATTTTTATCCATATTTATTTATTTATTCATAATTCCATGCATCCATTGTGATAGCTTCATATACATACTTTTATATTCATATATATATATATATATATATATATATATATATATATATATATACACACATTCCTATATTATTTATATATATATTTTTTATCTTTATACATAAGTAAATTCAAGAAATCTTAGAATATATACAATTAGGTTGTTCTAAATTGTTTATATATATATATATATATATATATATATATATATATATATATATATATATAAAATGTTTTTTATACAATGTATTGTATATATTATAATGTCTTAGAATCATTTTATTTTTTTAGTTCTAGATGTATTTAAGGGTTTACAGCATAAAGTTTGATTATCTGATTATTAAATTAAAATATACTTAATTGATCTTAATTATTATATTAAATGAAATAAGGTAGACTATATAAGGTGTTATTATACTCAGAGGGTAGTAGGATCTGATGAAGCTAATCTAGCGAAAGCGCTTATCCTTGTACTTGTCTTTTACGTGAATAAACAGATTTGATTCAACTTTCATCGGAATTTGTTACTTGAAGCAAGAAAGAAGTTTTGGGTTTATTCTTCCTCATTCTCGCACATGTACTTATGTTTTTCATAGACTTGCAGTAGTATTGCATGTGTCACAAAGTGTACTGATGCTTCCTTTGGCAACAGTGCTGATATATGCACACAGGACGTCTTAACTGTTAAGAGGTGTCAAGTGATTTACCTTCGATGTCACCCTGACCACTGTCTAAGTTGTGTGTTATGTCCTTCAATTAACAAAACCATTGCTTACCGGTTACACAGGTTATTGTAGGACCACTTGTGACACACCTGTGAGCTGTTCTCAGCAAACATCCATCTACAAAGATGCCTCACCACTTAGTTATTTCCACACATCTGTCCATACCTAAAGTACATCTTTCCGTACATTCAGCATATCACCATATACAGTTGGCAATGTTGAGGCTGCATTGCAACTACATGATGTATTAAGATACACGTCACCTGCATGCATCAGCAACTGCACACACATGGTATCTGAACGCACACCACTACATGTACATGTGTGGAGGTCCTACAATCCTGTCATTTGGGCATGTTTGTAGGCATTGCAATTGGTGGACATGTGTAATGACATACATGACACATGGACTGTTGTATAATATGGTAGGTGTAATGGGTGACCAGTACAGATGGAATGTTACCTCTGCCAACATTGATATCACACCTTATGTACTGTTAGCATTCAGCAGCCATGGACCTACATTCCGTGTGCATGTGTGTAATGGCTGTAGCCATCTGTCTGCACAAAGAACAACAACAGCTATGCTATTTACATGTATGTTGTGTGTGTGTGTGTGGCATGTACATATCCAGGGCAGGTACATGTATGTCATATTTAAACATGAGAGTATGTACTGGTGTACAGCAACAGTCATCTGCTAATGCTGCAAATAACTGAGGGCCCCGGTATGTGTACAGACGACCTGGTTACAGACAGTGGTATCATTGCATTGCATAACATGTGATGCAACTGTGTCAGTACATGGGTACTCTCTACAGTTGATGTAGAGCTTGGTACAGTCCACTGGTCAAGGGTCACATGGTGGTGTACTCATATATGTCCTACAACATGTATGGATGTGTGTTGGTGGTCCGAGGGCATGGTGGTGTCTGAGGTTTACATCCTAGAATGCAGCATTTGACACTGTGTCCTGCACCTGACTCATCTGTGATGCATTTCATGGGGGTACCAGTCAGTACATGTGAGTGGCCTCTATGTATGTGGGGACACCACCACCTGGAGTGGTCCGTACCTGTGTTATGGCCCACATGTCTGGTTCGGAGGTATATGGTGGTAGTGCTATTGTGCACTACAGAGCCTTCAGCCAGGTGTTCCTCACTGCGCAGATGTCAGTACTCCCCATTGTTGGATCTACAGAGAGCAGATGTGATTATGGATGCTACACATCTAGCACTGGTTAGCATAAGCATACAATGCAGTTGTCCTCTAGGTGTCAGGGTGTTATCCTGTGTTTAGGACATTTGCCTTGGAATGGCACTATATGGGCAGATGTGACTTGGGAATTATCCCCACTCCCTTGAATCATGGATGCATGTGATATGTGTCAAAGGCCTGTATACTGTCAGTCATATCATCCCAGAATGACAAACACTGGACAACCTCGTACTTACAGCAGAACATTGGCTCATTGTGTTGGTCAAGCAGTTGCCACTCCTAGCAAGGATCATTGTGTTGGTCAAGCAGTTTCCACTCCTAGCAAGACATCACTACGAGTGGTGGCATTGTGCTTGGTATAGGATAGTACATCTAAGGTGATGGACAGCAGCAGATGTTGTGTAAAAGACTGGTGTCAGATATATAGCAGTGTTTCTGCTAACAATGACAGCTACTAACACCACAGCCCATTACAATGTGTTCTTTACGTCTAACTTTAATAGCATGGCCACTGCGGCCTTCTGTGTTTAGAATCAGAGTGCATCCCAGACAGCCCTGTGCTATTAAGTGTATGAGCATGCCCAGTATAACCTTGTGTAGATGGACACGTAGTGCATTCCGAACAGCCCCGTGCTACTAAGTGTGTGAGCATGCCCAGTGACACCTTGTGTCGGTTATGTGCCCCTGTGTATGGGCATGGCCATTGTAAACCTGTATAGTGACAGTAGTCGTCCATTCCACAGATGGGTATACTTCAGGTCAGGATGGATTCCTACTTTAAACACACAGGTTCACGGTTATGTACATCTTAACTGCCAGCATCCCTGTTGATGTCCGCATTCCTAGAAGGTCATAATGACAGCCTTGAAATGTGTAGTCTGTGTAGCGCGATTCGTAACTATGTAGTATTGTAATAGTGATCTGTAGATAGGCAGGTGTTCCATTCCCACCACTGGTGCGTGTGTGTGTGTTTTTTTTCCCCGTCTGCCTGAGGACTGAATAATGCTTTTAGATGGCTCACACTACATACAATTCTTATACCCACCTTTGGCAAGGCTGATGATGTCACCCACCTACAAATACACCTCTGGGAGTGCTGTGTCCCAGTAATCTCTGTAGCGTGTTCTGTAACTGTGTAAAGCTGTAGTGTAATAAAGTAGTTAGGTCGGTGTTCTAATCCCAGACTTGCCAAGTGTGTGTGTGTGTGTGTGTGTGTGTGTGTGTTGTCCCCGTCTGCCTGAGGACTGAATAATACTTTTAGACTGCTCACACTCCATACAATTCTTTACCCACCTTTAGCAAGGCTGATGATGTCACCCACCTACAAATACACCTCTGGGAGTACTGTGTCCCAATAATCTCGGTAGTGCATTCTGTAACTGCAGAAAATATCCAAAAACAAACGAGGCAAGACACTGCTGTAGGTCCCAGAAGTTTAATAAAAATGTGTGGACACAGTGATGAGTGCTTTCGGGTAACAACCCTTCTTCAGATGAAATCAATACTGACAACCCAGTGTTTTAAACTATCAACCAGCCAATGGCATTTAGTAAAAAGCCCGCCTATTTTTAAGGGTGGGTTTCATTGGTACTACATCATTCAGTCCTGGGCTCCTATGAGTCTTAAGCTCAATGATCCACTTGGATTCTATGGTCTCAGTTAGTAACTTGATGTCTCCACCCCTATTATTCAACCTAACATTTACTATGGCCCTAAAAGAAAAAGTGTGTGTAGGGTATAATTGTATATGTCTAAATAATGCATTGTGTTCATCATTGTTCCTAATGGATGATAAATGTTGTAACACCCTCACCTTTAGCATGTTGTTAGTCTTCCCTACATAAAAACCGGGGCATTGTTTACATTCTGCCAGGTATACTAAATCAGTTGTTCTGCAAGTGGCCAGAGCTTTAAAATTGAAAATTTTACCACTCACTGGATGTCTAAACCCTGTGCTCTTATTAATATGTGGGCAAGCTTTGCATATCCCACAAGGCACACTGCCAATAGTTTCTTTTATTGGTCTTTTGTTATTGATGCTCTTTTCTCTACACAAAAGGTCCTTCAAGTTCCTATTCCTTCTATAACCTATACTTGGTCTATCTCCTATTAGATGTCTTAACTTATCGTCACTTCTTAGGATGTTCCAATTACTATTCACTATTTGCCTGATGTCACCAATGTTGCTACTATAAGTAAAAATCAACTTAGGATTATTGGACCTATTATCTATCTTGGGTGCACTATCACGTTCCCCTTCTGCATAACTAAGCCATGGTTTAAATCTACTGGTCCTTAGTGTCTTACTATTATCCACTATTTTGTTCACCAAACCTTCTCTGTAACCCCTTTTTTGAAAACAATCCTTTAAGTTGTTTATTTCTTCCTCATACTGAGAATCTTCCATGTTGATTCTGGAGGTCCTACCAATCTGCCCTTGTATAATGTTAGGAAACGTAAAACGCGGATGCATGCTGTCAAAATTTAACAATGTGTTTTTCCAACACTCCTTTCTATACAAACAGGACTTAAAACCTTCCTCGTTCTGTAGTACCCTTACATCCAAGAAATCTATTTTAAAAAGAGAACTACACATGGTAAACCTCAAAAATGATGTTGTTGAATGTAGGTATGCTACAAATAAAGCCAATTGTTCTTGATTGCCTTTCCACAGAATGAAGACATCATCTACAAAACGGGTATACATTTGTATGAAAGGCATCCATTCAGTGTTACCAAATATGGTGGCCTTCTCCCAGTAAAATAGTACTAGATTCGTATAAGTATTGGCATAGGGGGTACCCATGGCTACCCCCTGTGCCTGTCTGTATGTCTGTTTAGCACCAATAAAAAGATTATTTTCTAGTACCAATGCTAACATATTATTGATTAAATCTGTTTTGTCTATGGTAGCACCCATCTCTGTCAACAGGTCCTTAATGGCTTTTATGCCATATCCATTGCTTATTACCGTAAATAGGTTATGCACATCCATAGTGACCATCAAAAATCTATCCTGCATCCTGTCGCGTTTCACATTCCCCAACATTTGCAGAAAGCCACCTGTATCTAACAATATACTGGAGATATTCTCCATATAGGGTCTAAGAGTAACCTCCAACCAGATTGAAATATTCTCTGTAACCCAACCTCTACCTGACACAATAGGTCGGAGAGGTGGGTTAGTCAAGGATTTGTGTATTTTCGGTAACGCCTTGAAGACTGGTGTAGTCGGATGTTCAATCCACAGAAACTTGAATAAATCTTCGCTTATACACATATCATATAATAAACCTTTCAACCTTTCATGTACCCTATCTATCACTAACTTAACACCTAGTGGATTTATGGGTATGTAGGTGTTCTCTTCTGTTAATAGCTCCTCCATTTTGTTCTGATAATATATTGTATCTAGTACCACGACAGCTCCCCCTTTATCAGCCATTTTTATAGTAAGTTCAGCTCTGTTACCTAAATCAAATAGGGCCTGTTGTTGTGTCTTGGTTAGGTTATAAAATTTACAAAAGTGCCCTTCTTGAAAATATTTGAGCAGATCTTGTTCACAACTATTGATGAATAAACTCATTGCTGGGGTAAAAGGTGGCATATAACAACTGGGTTGTCTTAAATCATGCTTATTAGTGTTGTTCTCACTCTCAAAAGTGCATCTCAGTGCCAAATTACGACAAAACAACATTAGATCAATAATAACTTCATTAAAAACATTAGCCCTGCTGGGCACAAAGGTTAACCCTTTGTTTAAAACAAATAACTCATCACTTGTCAAGTCATGTGTAGATAAATTAAACACAATACCAGTATCATTGTTATCAGTCAGTCCAAAGTTCTCCTTCTTTTGTTCCCATCTCTCCCCTCTCTTAGCGATCTCTTCCAAGCCCCTCTCTTCTTGACTGGGGCTGGTAGAGAATCCAAAAAACACTGTGTTCCTTGTTTAATCTTGGGTCAAGCCCCTTTGTTGTAATCCTCAGAGGTAGCTGATAATGACTTTGAGGTCATACAATTACCATCAGAGCTTCCCGATGGTATGGGTTCGCTGTACGCAATCAAGTTCCCCATAGAAGTTCTTGGTGGCCCATTAGTGCACTTTGTAGATACAGAGTCATTCTCTGTAGATGCTTCCTGCTGTTTCTCAGGTAATTCTACCACATCTTTCAAAAGCAAACCAGGCTCACAAACAACCACTGCTTCCTCCGTTGTTTCCGACGTTTCCCGATGTTCTGGGCGACTCCTCCCCTCCTGTTGCTGTGATGTCATTCTCCTGGGTCTCGACTCATTTAGACATCCAGTGAGTGGTAAAATTTTCAATTTTAAAGCTCGGGCCACTTGCAGAACAACTGATTTAGTATACCTGGCAGAATGTAAACAATGCCCTGGTTTTTATGTAGGGAAGACTAACAACATGCTAAAGGTGAGGGTGTTACAACATTTATCATCCATTAGGAACAATGATGAACACAATGCATTATTTAGACATATACAATTATACCCTACACACACTTTTTCTTTTAGGGCCATAGTAAATGTTAGGTTGAATAATAGGGGTGGAGACATCAAGTTACTAACTGAGACCATATAATCCAAGTGGATCATTGAGCTTATGGCTCATAGGAGCCCAGGACTGAATGATGTAGTACCAATGAAACCCACCCTTAAAAATAGGCGGGCTTTTTACTAAATGCCATTGGCTGGTTGATAGTTTAAAACACTGGGTTGTCAGTATTGATTTCATCTGAAGAAGGGTTGTTACCCGAAAGCGCTCATCACTGTGTCTACACGTTTTTATTAAACTTCTGGGACCTACAGCAGTGTCTTGCCTCGTTTGTTTTTGGATATTTTCTGCTTTTTCGCTGGCAGGACTTTGGTATCAGCACTTTATATATATTTTTATACATTCTGTAACTGCGTAATGCTGTAGTGTAATAAAGTAGTTAGGTCGGTATTCTAATCCCAGACTTGCCATGTGTGTTTGTCCCTGTCTGCCTGTGGACTGAATAATGCTTTTAGACTGCTCACACTCCATACAATTCTTATACCCACCTTTAGCAAGGCTGACAATGTCACCCACCTATAAATACACCTCTGAGAGTGCTGTGTCTCAGTAATCTCAGTAGTGCATTCTGTAACTGCGTAATGCTGTAGTGTAATAAAGTAGTTAGGTTGGTGTTCTAATCCCAGACTTGCCATGTGAGTATGTTTGTCCCCGTCTGCCTGAGGACTGAATAATGCTTTTAGACTGCTTACACTCCATACAATTCTTATACCCACCTTTGGCAAAGCTGATGATGTCACCCACCTAGAAATACACCTCTGGGAGTCCTGTAACCCAGTAATCTGGGTAGTGCATTCTGTAACTGCGTAATGCTGTAGTGTGCTAAAGTACTTACGTCAGTGTTCTAATCCCAGACATATGCCATGTGTGTGTGTGTGTGTGTGTGAGTGTGTGAGTGTGTGTGTGTGTGTGTGTGTGTGTGTGTGTGTGTGTGTGTGTGTGTGTGTGTGTGTGTGTGTGTGTGTGTGTGTGTGTGTGTGTGTGTGTGTGTGTGTGTGTGTGTGTGTGTGTGTGTGTGAGACAGTTACAGTGCTTTGTAGAGTATGCACTCTCTGTACAAATTACATGACCACCTTTGTCATTCCTGCTGTTGTCACCCACCTAGGTATACACCTGTAGTCCTGCTGCAACCCAGCATTTGCTGTAGCACATGCCCTAAAAGCATATTGCTGTAGTGTGATATGGTAGGTAGGGGTTTGTATGCAGGACATGGCAAGTGTGTGTTTGTCTGTCAGAGCCTGTGTAGAGGTTGCTGTGAGTGTCTTACCATTTACATGTTGGGGAGCGGATTTTGTAGTTTTCCAATATGGTGTCCATCTTATGACACATTTACAGCTGTCAGTCAGCCACAGGACAAAAGGCCTGGTGAACAAAGTATGCAACCCTACTAGTACCCAGTATACGTCCCGTACCCATGTGCCATGCAGAAAAAAACTTGCCTAGGATATCCCGCTATGTTGCCAGTACCATGCACATTGATGACAGATAGTAGGCATGATGTGAATGCAGTAGCCTGCAGAGGACATGGCTCCCTGTACAGCGGTACAATAAGCACATATATGCGGACATTGTGCCTTCACTATGTTCCTCACTGGATGCCTGCCACATATGTGGTGCCATCAAATGTAATCCACAGAGGCCATACAATGCTGTACACATGTGCCCTGTATGGACCCATGCAGGTTTCACCACACCAGGCCAGTATTGGCATATCGGGGGATAACAGGCTGTGTACACAATATGTGCCTGCCAAACCAGGTACACCTGTACATGTCACTGTACAGTATTGTGGGACATGCACATCCCAGGCAATGTCCATGTGAAGGACTATCAAACAGACATGGCATGCATTGCAAAGCTATGGCCATACACATTGGTAACCAGGATGTCAGGGCAGATCATGCAGTACCCATCTGTGTGGGGCATTGCAGACACTACACCCCTGCACTGCACACCATTGTTGGGTGATACGATGCCAAGGATTACCCCTCACCCAGCCTTATACAGCCATATTGCACAGCCAACCACTACACACCCATGAAGCAATGCATACATGCATGCCAGTACTGGCACCTTGTGTCTGCTTGTGGGTTGTGATACTCCCAACCACTGTCACTACCAGTATAACCCTCATTGGCATACCAACAGATGTCAAGCACTTTCACATGCCCTAGCCCATAGAACCTCCAGATATTCCCCGTGGTGCATGTAGTCCTGTGCATTACTACAGTGTGGCAAACTAAGTAGTTAGGTTGTGTATTTGTGGCCCTGGCAAAGAGCGTCAATGCATGTCCATTAGAGAGTGTAGTTGTGGTGACAATGGCATCCATTCACGTGCACAGCCATATGTGCCACACCTAATGTATGTCTATTATATCTCTGTTGCAGATGTCACTCACCTACACACATTTATGTTCTTACAGCACAGCAACATTTCGCATTTGTGGCACATGTAGTAACGTCATGCACATGTAATAGTAATGAGTAGTCAGTCAGGGGTTTGACCCCTGTACTGTTAGGCATGTGGCAGACAATGCTTAGGGTTAAGTCTCCAAGCCCTTCCCTGGTGTACTTTGCCTGTCCCACCCACACACTCTCTGGTGGATGTGAAGGAGTACACCTGCACAGCAGCAGCAGCATGTGTATTCATAGGTTCATAGGTTCATAGGTTCATACTAGGCTATCTGCCCAAGGACATTTATAAGCCTAGACCATAGTTATGTGACTTTCGCCACCCCTTTAGTTTGA
The DNA here is from genome assembly GCF_019279795.1 of Protopterus annectens. NCBI lineage: Eukaryota > Metazoa > Chordata > Ceratodontiformes > Protopteridae > Protopterus > Protopterus annectens. Next base: position 1,537,869,160 of record NC_056744.1, read on the forward strand.
AGAAAACTATGCCTATTATTTTGCTGTGTGTCTGTCAAGCAGTGACACTGAAGTAATCCCTGGGGTATATCTGTGATCTCCCATCCATTGGTCAAGATTCCTCTTGAACAAGGCCAGCGAGGTGCTCTGCCTCACATGTACCGGGATTTTGTTCCACAGCATAGGGAGTCTCTGGGTGATGAATCTGTCCCTCCAGCACGTTCTATTAATAACCGTGTCAAGGTTTAAGTCTCCCGCCCTTGTGGTTCTGAGGGATCTAGATTTTTTGAGGTGAAGCATATTCATCAAATCTGGGTTTGACATGGCCTTATATGTCAGACACAGGTCACCTCTGAGCAAGCGGTATGTGACTGAATAGAGCTGGAGTTCTTTCAGTCGGGCAGCATAAGACATATTTTTGAGACCCTTTATCCTTTTGGTGAGGAACTTTTGGGGCCTTTCCAGCTGCTGCAGGTGTCGGGTCAGATACATTCCGAATGGGGCATTGTACTTAATCATAGGTCTAATGAGTGATGAGTACAGGGGGATGATGACCTCCCTTGATCTAGATGTGAATCCCTTCATGATCAGGTGGGCAATGTAGACGGTTTTCCTAACTACTTTGGCAACATGAGTGTCAAACAAAGGTTACTGTCAACCTGGGTCCCCAGATCCCTGATGACTTCTTCTGTGCTCAGTGGATTGCCATCTATATGGTAGCTAGGGGTAACCTTGTTTTCGAAGGTATGACTATGCATTTCTTGGCATTTAACTTTAGGCCATGGCTCTGGCACCAGTTATCCGTTTCTGTGAGGCCCTTCTGAAGGATATCTGTGTCAGATGTGTTTTCGACTATGGCGCCCAGTTTGCAGTCATCTGCAAACTTTGTTAGCCATAACCCTCCTGTGTTTGCTTGTACTTCAGAAAAGTAGATGCCGAACAAGAGTGGTCCCAGGACTGAGCCCTGTGGGACACCACTTGTGACAGGCTTTGAGTCTGACATGGCCAGCAACTCTGACCCTGTGGGTTCTGACACTTAGCCAGTTTGCAACCCATCTTGTGATGTATGGGTTAACATTCAAGCTGATGAGTTGTTCGATGATACCTGAGTGGGGTATTGTGTCGAAGGCCTTTGCCAGGTCGAGGTAGGCTGTATGGACTGCCTTACCCTCATCAATGGCCTTGGTGACTATTTCGAAAAAGTCAACCAAGTTTAAAAGGCATGATCTGCCTTTGACAAAGCCAAACTGGGTTGGATCCAAAGTCTGCAAGTTCCCTATGTCTTTATTAATGAGTTCCATTATGATCCTCTCCATGGCTTTGCAGATAAGGCTTGTCAAGCTAATGGGATGGTAATTTCCAGGGTCGGTGGAGGCACCGCCCTTGTGAAGTGGGACCACAGTTGCCGTGCACCACTCCTTGGTGTATCCTGAGGTGAGGCTAAGATTAAACAGCTGTCCTAACTGCGGGTTTAATTCCTCATTGAGTTCGTGGAGCACAGCGGGACACCATCCGGTCCCATGGATGCTGTGTTTTTTGCCTTGGAGAGAGCAGTTCTCACCTGGGCGTTGGAGATGTTTGGGGGGCTACAATCCTCAGGTAAGTGATGGACATGGTTAGGTGATGGCCTCTGCACCTATTGCAGTCCTCCTCTAGCTGATTGCATGTGGAACAGCTGTGATGATGTTCCCATAGCCATCCGCATGATAAACACAGTATACCGTCTAGGGAAATCATGTTGGTATTCGGCCATGACATTCGCTGTGAGTGGTACCTAGATGTGGTGTTCTGACATGGCATCAAAGATGATATCTGGATGTACCTCAAACAGTTTACACAGTGTGGAATAGCCTAAAGACAGGAGGGTGATGTGCCACACATGACTACAGCATGTAAGTGTAGCTATGCTGCATTGAGACTACTGCTTGTTTAACATGTGTGTGGTAATGTATATTCTGCATGTTATAATACAGACATGACAGTACTCTGTTCATGAGGGACCCCCATCTGCAGGGCCATCTGTGAACTGGTCAGTGTGTGCAACCATTTGTTTCCTGTGTTGCACACTGAACACACATCTGTGCACAGCAGAAGCATAGTGTGAGGATTGCAGACAGTATATGATGATAGGGATGTGTTACTGCCATCGCATCCATAACTGGACATGTGTCACATGAGACAGTGGTATGACAGACACTGTGTGTAGTTCCCAGTGACAAGCCAATAATGGGCAACTGTTAATAGCTGCAGTCACACATCTACTACACATTGTACAGATGGCATGCAGTATATAAGTATGTGTTGTGCTCCCTCTGCAAATGTATACCATCTGTTGTGTTGGGTTGATGGTGATATCTATGCATACTGTTGTAGGTAATCCTGTATGCTGTTGTGTTGAGTTGTTGGTGATATCTAGACATACTGTTGTAGATAATCCTGTCTGCTGTTGTCTATCACTAAGCCATATGTGGGTTTAAACTACAACACCATAGGCTGAATGGGTTGGGAGGTCCCGGCAGAACATCCTGTACCACTTCAGCTGACCATGGCACCGGGCACTAGCTCATTTGTGGCCCAGCCTTGATCATCAACCTCTGTTGGCTCTGCACCACCTTTTGGTGGTACCACCACTGAGGATAGAGCATGCCTCCCCTGAGAGCAGGACCAGACAGGTACATGTCTGCTGTCATGCGGTCCTGGACGTGTTGCATTGGGGGGCTCACTAAGGAGTTCCAAAGCAAGCTCAAGGGCAGAGTGTCACATTTACAGAGTGATGCTGTCCCTCCTGGACAGCTCCCGGCACTGCCTCCTTTGTCATTGTTTAGGTGCAGTGGCAGTTGCCCATGGCTGGGGACCTCTGTCCCACTGTTCCCATGGGCTTGATGGGCTTGTGAATGCTGAACACCCACCCCCGTCTGGGGTGTATCCCCCCACATGTGTCATATACCAACCCTGTATGCTGTCTTTTCTGTGATCCTACCCGACCTATCC